>NC_056743.1:182532792-182537792 GCF_019279795.1 Protopterus annectens
TGGATACGTTTTTGGATGTAAGAGGTAGAGATGGGTTGTAGTTGGAATGTTGGCCGAGTATCAGGTGGGGAGTAAGGTAGAGCTGAGTTGTCTGAAGCTAGTTGACTGGCTAAGAGTTTGTATGGTGTCTGTGAAGAAGGTATTAAAGGCATTGGCAGTTTGATGGGAGGTATTGTTTTCCGACCCTAGAGGGGAAGGAGTGCTAGAGTGGCCTGGACGAAGGAGGTTATTTAAGCTTGCCCGGAATTTGTGTGGATTATTGTGGTGAATTTGCTGCAGTTTGCAATAGTAGATTTTTTTGTCAGAGAGAATAGCTTTTTTTGTAGCATTTCTCAACTGTCTAAAGGTTTGTTGTTCTGAGGTATTTCTGGTTGCTCTCCACTTAGCCCAGGATTTATTTCCAAGTAATATTTTTTGTCTGGTATCTTTTGAGAGCCAGGGGGCAGGTTTGGATTTTGTTCTAATAGATCGTTTAGATGCATGCCTGTCGAGGATTGTTAAGAATTTGTTATTGAAATATATAACAGCTTCTTCAAGAGGGAGAGTTTTTAGAGGGTTCCAGTCACAGGCACTAAGTTCCATTTGAAATAATACAGACTAAAAGTTTTTCTTGGTTCGAGAAGTCCTATAGTTGGGGGCATTGGTAATGTCATTCTTTTGTCTTACGATGTAAGTAAGGATGTGATCACTTACATAATCAGGCAAGGTTCCTACTTTACGAGTATGTTCTTGTTTATTGATTAGTATCCAGTCTAGTATAGTTTTTTTATTGTTTGGTTTGTTAATTCTAGTGGTGGTGATAGTTTGGTTAAAGCCATGCAAAGTAATATGAGAATGATTATCTGTATTGATACTATTCCAGTCAGTATTGAAATCTCCTACAATAATAGTTTCTTGTGGATAAGTAGTAGATATCCAGCATAGGGTATCCTCTATTGTAGTAATGCTATTACCTGGGGTAGGTAGATACAGATTATGTATAGTGCTTTGCTGGGGATGAGCTGAAATCTAGTGATTAGGAGTTCAACTTTACTATTTTGAAGTGGGTTATAAGTTAGAGGAGATGTGTAGTTCATTTATAAACAGTAGGGCTACTCCTCCTCCTTTGCATTTTACTCTGTCATGTCTCAGTATATTGTAGCCTGGGGGGATTATATCATTATCCTTAGTTTTGGTTTTTAACCAGGTTTCTTTAAGACAGAGGATGTCAAAGGAGTGAATATCAAGAAGGGCATGAAGATGGGCAACTTTGTTGTTAATACTGCGGATATTGAGATGACCTATTAGTAAGAAGTTAGAGAGACTGGTCTGGGTAGTAAGGGTGTTGGGAGAGGTACTAAGAATAGGTATAGTAGAGAGATTAGAAGGGCCTGGGTTAGGGTGGATGTCACCATCTTTTAAGGTGGGAGATTTTACTGTAGAAAGAGGGTTAGAATTAAGGCTAGGTAGATATTTAAATTTTTTTACTGTGGGGTGGTTTAATTTCATGGGTGTAAGTCGATCATATTTAGGTAGCAAGTAGCAGGAAGTGGAGGTGATATTTATTTGGGGATGGGTAAGGGCATTGTTGTATATAGATGTTTGTTTAGGAGAGTAGTCGAGGTAGTAGTAATTCACCTTTTCAAAAGAGGTGAGGAGATAGGTAGTGGTGAGGATAGGTATAAGAGTGGCTAAGAGTATTACCAAGGATAGGATAGTTTTAGTTGTTGTAGACATATTACTTGGTAAATGTGTACTGTTACTGCCAGGTAGGGCTAGGATGCAATAGTATCAGATAAAAAGTTAAGATAGTGTAGTAGAGAAGAGCAAGATAGAGTAGTAGAGAAGAGCAATTCTACAGGTAGAGAATCTTTCTTCAAGTAGTATATAGGTAGGTATGGTAGTAATGAATGAGAAATGGGAAGGTTTAAGAAGTTGTATAATGCTAAGGTAGGATAGAAGTAATGAAGATCTTGTATGGGTAAAGAAGTTGTTTAAGGTAGTGAAGAGTTAAGGTAGGGTAGTAAAGAATAAAAAATGCTAAGGGTGGAGAGGCTGATGAAAGTAGTATAGGTAGGGGGTAGTAAGAGACAGAGTAATGGAAAAGCTATAAAAGGATGGGTGTGGCTTAGGTAAATTGACTTGAGCCCAGAATAGGTTGTATAGGAGAGAGGGTGTGGTTTTAGGAAGTATAAGGCTAGGACCACTGGGGGTGGGTGGGAATTGGGGGTAGGGTAGGGGAGCAAAGTGAGCCCGTAGGGCGAATGGAGTGGGTAGAGTCAAGTGGTGCTGAGAGGTAATCAGTTTTACAGTGAGACAGTAATTCACAAAACTTTAGTAGGTATGCGGCACTTACTTGAGACACTAATTCCTGTGAAATACTGGTGGAGTCCTTTTTGTCTACTACTTATGGGAGAAGGAATAAGAAGCAGTAATATAACAGCAATCTTTAGATAAGGCAAGTTGGTTTCTAGCTCTTCTGTCTTACTGCCTACTGACTTATAGGTTAAAGTCTTCTATTTCCTTTCAGGGGGGTTAGCTATGTAAAAAGTTAAACTCGGATAGCTGAAAATAGGTTCATACAGCAAGTCTAGAGAAGTTTAGTATACAGGTAAGATACAGGGATTACAAGCTGTGTACTTTGCTGCCCTCTAGTGGCAAAACAAAGGAAACTACACCTAGTCTCAGAACAAGTTTGTGAAAAGGGGGGGGGGGTTGCATGGCCTTTGGGTAGGTCCACGGGTGTGCTGGCCCAACAACAGGAGTATGATAAACAGTATAATATGTTAGAGTTACAGTAAAAATCAGTAGGTTATCACCTATGCAATGATGCAGTAGGAAGCACTTCTAAGTATTCCAGGGTGTGTTCTACCGATAGGGTATTCTTTCAGTTCAATTTGGAGGTTCCTTAGATGTACTAGGTAGCTGTTGGAAAGATAGCCCATGTCACAGCACAAGGCTTCAAGCTGTAAGAGAAAAAAGAGAAAACAGAAAACTATGAAGAAAGCCTGGTTGATGTCCTTACAGTAGAGGGAAAGAGAAGTGGTGAAGGTAGTGTGGAAGTGAGTAACTGAGTGAAGTAAGAGAATCACTAGAGTTTAACACTGGTGGACAGAATATTGACTCTAAAACAGTAAAACGAGGCACATAAATCACAAAATAAATTAAACAAACATTCTTAGTGAGACACAATACATTTAGATGAACTACTAAGCAAATAATTAGCTAGTGGGATTATATCAACAGCGTACAGTACCAGACTCAGTAGAGTAGGAATGTTAAGCAAGGCTGCCTATCCATTGTAACAGAGAATATGCAAAGCAACATAAAATATACACTGCTACAATAATTTTGCTAAGGTATGGAACACTTAAATAATCATACATATAATTAAGGTAGAGCACAAGATCAACATTAAACAGAAAATATACAATATAGGACTGTTGTGGCATTCACTGCGTTCAGATATTATACACATTTAACCTCCTTCAGACTACCAATGCATTTTATTAACATTATCCCCCTAGTATAATAGCATAGACAAAATAACAGCAGTTGTGGTCTGTATGTTTTACTGCTGCTTGAACTGCTTATAGAGCTAGGACTGTAGCTTTATACAGATAACATACAATACCTAAATGTAATGTCATTAAAATGCACAAACACTTTTAAATTATGTAACTAATGTTGGTGAAGCAGACAGGACTAGGGGAAAGCATTTTGCTCTGTGAGCAGCTCAGGAATTAAATTTAGTGCCTAAAGGTTTTATAAGATGGCTAAAATATCACAGAGGAGTAGCGAATGTTAAGTATCAGTGCTCTGTGCCTGTGCACAACCCGAGCAAGTTACAGTTGGTAACAGTGCTCTGCGCTAAGTACCTGATCAGACCGGGAATTAAATTTCATTCCAGAAGGCTTTATAAGATTGCTAAAATATCGCTGAGGATTAGCGAATGTAAAATATCAGCGCTCTGTGCCTGGGCACATCTTGAGCAGGTTACAGATGGTAACTGTGCTCTGTGCTAAGTTATCTATAAATAGTAACAACAGTACCAAGAGTACTACTCACAGCTGAAGATGCTCTCACCAAACGAAAAGTAATATGAGTGTAAAAATGTAAGAGCAATCACCACGAAAGCATCACCAAAATACAAAATGCAGCTTGTCCCAGATGAAATCCAAAAGCAGTCAAATGGAGTAGTAGTAAAAACGTTTATTCCAAAACAGAAGATGAGCGCTTTCGCATAGCCAAGCTATGCTTCATCAGATATAATAATACAAGATAAAATATCAGGTACATATATACAACATTTTGGCGGGCTCATTAACTAAACATATTTCAACTAGGCAATTAAACAATTAATAGTCATGAAGACAGAATCCAATTAAAAAGAGCGTCAAGTAAAACTGCTCATTAAGGTTATATACAAGATTCTAAAACCATAGATCGCCCCAGCGATCATATCAAACACAATACTGATGATATATACATTAGCGCACAAAACCATAGGCAATCAAACTTCCATTTAAGTTGTCAATAGTATATATACATTCATTCTTGTAAATGCTATATTCATTGCAATGTCAGCCATAATGAAACACTACTCACAAATGTGGGTTCATCACTGATCGATTGTTGCATAAATCACACTGAAGTGTCCATAACTAGAATATGTTCACCAATAGCATAGTAAGGCAAAAAAATTTATTATAATCCTTCATGGATTTGAAACTGTAAACATAGCAAAAAGTTAACCTTGCGTTATACGGAAGATAATCAAACCCACGTATATATATTATGTATGTTATGTATGTTATATTTTGGTGTGCAGAGACGTTCTGTGGCATACTGGTTCGTACTAGAGATGATTATCATCACTTTATATATTTTTTATTTTTTTTAATGTTTTTTATGTCCTGTTCCGCTTTTCACCCTTTATTAGTAATGTTTTTTGAATTGTTTGAATTATTGTAAACATCCAGAAATGATCGGGTGCTTAGTTCCACATGGTTAAGGAGCTA
>NC_056743.1:182542792-182582792 GCF_019279795.1 Protopterus annectens
AATAAGTAAAAACTTCTAGTTAAGGCAGCAGAGTGTCTAAATACGGCATTGGGAGTTTTGTTTTTCTTGATGTCCTAAATCTTCTCACTAATTCTATCTTTGAGCTTTATAATAGTTTTCCCTATATAAAAGGCATTACAGGAGCTGCAAGTGGCCAAGTAGACTATGTGGGGAGGTATTATAGTTACAACTTCTGGGGCAGGTGATGGTTCTGTCAAAACTGTTAATTGCATTAACCAACACATCTTACAGTTCCCATATTTCCTCAGTGTACCATAACCCATCATTGATTCCCTGCCACTGGAAGCTAAATACAATAAGGTCTTAATAATTTTTCTTTTTGAAAACACAATCATTGGAACAGTTTCTAGTCTCTGATCTCTTCAGGAAAATAATGTTGCAATTTGGCCACACTGCATTAATATAGTGAAAAACATCCTTACTAAACCGGACAGAGAAAATGGGGGTAGACAAATCAAACGTGTCCTTGTCTGTTCTAACAACAGATGTTTCACCTAATTTAACTACTGTACTTGATTTTATTTTCAAAATAGGGGGGAAGCTGACTGTTGTTGACCCACCAGTTTGGTTCAAATATCTCTTAACAACTTAAAGGGGTATCCAACAAAACACACCCACAAAGAAATAACTGTGCAAGAAGTAACAAAGTAATGGAGCAAAAGAACTAATTTCAGCACAGAAACATGGCAGACTTGAAATGCATTTAACAAATCAATAAATCATGTAAAACTGTTAGCGCTTTCACACCCAAAGGTGCTTCTTCAGACCATACATACAGGAAAACGGACAACTTATATAATAAAACCAATTATATATCAACCAATAAAACTAAACTCCAAACATACAAATGTTAGAGTCCTACTTCTATTAATAAGGAAGATCCCTAGATTTTAAAATAGGTTTCAAAGAAACCTTCCCATTCAACCCAGGAAGTTTATCTGCCTGCAAATTCATTATACACCGCAATTCCCTTATCTCTGAATGATTCCTTAAATCACCTCAATGTAAACTTTCCTTAATTTCCACTACCATAAATCTAAAACTGTGTGAAGGGCAACTCTAATGTGTGTTTAGCTAAGGCACTTCTGGTGTCTCCCATCCGGGTGCCGAAGAGATGCTCCCCCATCCTTTCAAAAAGAGAGCAATTGGTTTTACATACAAACTCTTGCATGCTATGCAAGAGGCAAGGTAAAGTATATACTATGTACGACTATCAGCTGAGAGTGTAGTCATTTGCAATACCTGTGGAGGGGTGAAAAAATACACTAGATGCATCCATGTACAATTTACGTCAGAAAACAGTATATGTATGGATTCATCTGCATTACTCAAGGGTTATTTGACTTAACTGCAAAGTAAATTGAAATATATAGGAGTAGCAGTTCTTTGCAGTATAGTTGTAGCATAATTATGGAGTAACTGCATGGTTCAGAGACATGCAAAACTTGCATGGAAAAAGGCCTTGGCAGCCCATTTGCATGTAATAAATGAAATGCATTAACTGGGCCCAAAAATACACACAGTGCTGTTATACATGCAACTACAGACACACATACTTTCAATTTATGTAGACCATAACAAAGACAACTAGTCTGTGTTTCTTTGTTACACACACACGTATGCGTGCACGCACACACACACACAAAGATACAGTCACAATCCTGCTCCAGCACAAACACATGCAGCATTTGTGTGATTACCTGTTGCAACATTAACGGACCCAATGTTGCTATAGACTCCACTTGATATATTCTACAAAATACAATGTTTACTCCTCACTGCCCTTCTGTAAAATAGATTTAGAGATTTTTTTAAATTGGAACACCATTCTGTTTTAAACATGGTACAAGTTTTCAAAGCAGAACATATAGCTATTTAAAATTAGCCATGGCGCAAGACGTTGTCCCATTCGATTTTCAGCTAGAGTGTTTTCTGTGTGGAGGCATACGTGAATGGGGCGTGCCTTAGTTGAAGGTTGTGCATCAGGGCTGGTAACCCGGTACGTAAAAATCCACTACCAATCATTAGTGGACCGGAGTTCCGCTGTGGCGACCCCTAACCGGGAAAAGCTGAAAGACACAAACAAACTGGACTGGTACACTTGCATGCAGTATTAACTAGCAGAGTACTGAAGGACTACTAACAATATGCTTCACAACGATAGTATTTGAATCTCATCTTTACACAATGGATTTGAAACATCAGATAATGTACTTTATTATTAAAATAAATACCTTTATGAAAACTTTGGATGGATCTGTTTCAACTAACGTGTTGAAAACTGCTAAAACTCTGTTATAATCAAGGACATCCTGTCATCCTAAAGATATTATGGAGGCTATTCCTAAATCACTAAGGTTAAATGTGTTGGAATAATTTCTTTGGAATAACTTCATAAGTAAATTTTGTTATATCTACATTTATATATCTATATTTAGTTATCAAAACACGTGTATATGTATACAGATGAGCGTGTAATTTTTCTGTATATTCAAAACTTCTTTGCACCACAAGCAGTAGCACCACGGAGACCCCACAGGGGGTACTCAGACTGGTTAATTTCTTATATTTCACATTAACTGTTTGTGGTAGACCAGACTGTCATGTTATATGACACCACACAATGAAATAATAATCCAAAAAATGACTCAGACAGTAAATCCAATAGAACCGAGGCGCTGGAGAACAGAAGTCTGTTACGAAAATAAATCTATTGGATTTACTGGCTGAGTCGTTTTTCAGACTGTCATGTTAGTCTGATGATGTATATCTGTATATTTATGCATACAGATATAACACTGCACTGTTTTGAAGTAGTAGCTAACTGTAAATGTGAAGTGCCCTGTCGTAATTATTCATAATAATTGAGTTCTGGTCTAGTAAACTACTGTGTAATGAAAAACATAATGTATATGCTTTTCTATTGTGCCAGAATTGTACAGCACTTCATACTTTATAGTCCTCCTATTTTCATTCAAAAACTAAGTTAATATTGTGGTTATACGTGTAATAATGCTGTTGGCATTTGAAATTAAGATGGTGGATCTTTTGTTGTTGGATGGTCACTCCCCCCCCACACACACACACACGGTAAACAACTGCTGTGCTTAGAATTATGTATCATGTCAGAAGCTAGCTTTTCCTTTAACCGGTCTTGTGTCAGAAAGCAGCATAAATTATCCAAGTCTTGTGCTCCATTTAAATGTCACTGATTTAGGTAAAGCAATTATTTGGACATAAATTAGAATCTACTTTTCATTTTCCTGTTTATTTCATATTTTCAAGAAAATAATTTACTGATACATGCTCTGCTTAACTGTGAAATTTCTTAGTTATATAAGTGAATATAGCTTGCAGCTGAACACGTTTCTCTTCATAATAAATAGTACGGTCATTGATGGCCATTTTTAATAGCGTCTGTTTTTTTTTTTCTCCAATAACTTTGTGATTGACATGCTTCTTAGATTTGTTATTGGGAAGTGGGCTAGTGCATGTACCCTTTACAGTCTTGGACCAGGCCACAAGAAGAAAATAACTGAGGTAGTAGTATACAATCATGCACAAGTTAAGCAACTGAAATACAAATATTTACAATTTAGGCAAAATAATAAATTTTACAGATGACATACGAATATATAAAAAGATTTAAACAGGAATTTTTAAAGTGTAGCAGTGTAGTAGTTGGCAAAATGTACACAATACTGTGAAATTGTAAGCACATTGGTAATATAAAACATTCAGATAATACAGTAATAAGACAAAGACAGAGCAGAGATTTAGGAATAGAACTTCGGAATGGAGAAAACAAATTGGCATGAAAATGTATAATTAATCTCAGTGCAGGTTCAGAGGAAGTGAAGAAATCAAGGAATGTACAGTTGTGTAAGATCATACTGCAGCAGAAGATGTTCTACTTCTCACTGCTGCAGTATTTTTCAGACTTTGGTTACCCTTGGCAGAATATCCCAATATCTGTCCAGCATACCAAAGCCTTTACAACTTCCAGGCACTGTAAGTCGAGATGTATGTTCTACTTCAAGGCATAAGATACATATGTGATGTACGAGCACCTAATACTCAGAAATGAAGTGACTGCAAAGAGCCAGAGCAATCCCAGAGGTACAATAACCTGTACATTCAGGCAGGAAGAAGGAAGAGGAGATGAAAAGGATAAGAAAGAGCCTTCAAACTGGACGAAGGCAACAGAATGTAACACAGTGTAGGAAGGAGAAACGGAATACGGAAAGAGTGAGAAGTAGGATATTTGCTGTTATGGTAAGATCTGACATGAGTTATGGCATTCCTTTTCACTGTTGCAGGATTCTTCACTCTTGGGAGAGTACAAAAGCTACTGAAAAATACAGGAAGAGGAAGACACAGAAGAGACCTCCAAAAACATGAAGGATGGCCCTGGCAAAACCTGTCCTGGTTACAGAAATAACATTCAACTTGTAATGTTTGGTGAAAGGTGCACAGATGACCAAGTAGTTGCTTCCAAAATGGATCTGGTATCCAGACCCTTGAAAGAAGCACCAGAAGAGGCCAAAGTCGAGGTATAAGAAGTATGAACAGAATGAGAAAGCTTCTTGCCATGAAATGAATAGCAAAAATAAATGTCTGTAGAAATCCAGGAGGAGATGGCTTGCTTAGACACCGCCAAATTAAATTTCCTGGTATGTTTTGTCTTCTCTAGGTAATATCTGAGCTTTCAATGTAAATCCAAGTTAATAAAAACAAAAACACTGGTAGGAAGAGTCCCAAAGATCACCAGACACAGGTGCTATGTAAAAGCTGTAGTGTAATACCAATAAAAAACAAAAAACAATAAGTCCGTAAGTGCTTTCGTTAACCCAGTGTTCTCTTCATCAGACAAAGGATAATATGCACCATTGTGATTTAAATACATATTAAATCAATTCTATTGGACACAGGGAACCAGCTAAAATGTTAGACATGCAACAAAATTAACCCTTCTGTAGCCATTATTATACCTCAAAGATTTTAAACTTTTTAACAAGAATAATCAATGCTAATATATAACAGCATGTAATTCTTTCTATTTACAACAAAAATGAACATCAGTAGTAAAAGGGCAACTAATTCGAGCAGCCTTATGATCTCTGGGGAGGAGGATTTCATCCTAGAGTGTAGTAATTTAAAATCCATGTTTCATAGAAGGGCATACCCACTTGAACCACTTAGTGAGCTTATTGAGGACGTTGTGCAGAAAAGAAGAGTGGGTCACTTTAAGCCAATAGTTGACACTCGTACCACTGATAATGGCTCACCAAGTTTTGAGAGTGGCTCACTCAGCAGTGGGACTGAAAGACCGAATGAAAATAGAAGCTCTTTTCTTAGATCCTTGATTGTTACTTACGATTCTGACTTGCATAGTTTGAAGTCAATCTTTTGTAAACATTGAGACATCTTAATGTAAGATGTCGACATCAGAATCCACTTTAGTGACATATAGAAGAGGTCTGAATTTAAAAGACTTAGGAAGGGACACAATTATATTAAAACTATGCCTGGGTATGTACAAATGTGAGTCTTGTAACTGGTGTCACAAGGCCAAAACTGGCACTAAGTTCACAATTAACACACAATTCCTTGTAAAAGGGAAGTACAACTGTTCTTCTAAAGCAGTGGTCTATGTGGCTACATGTGATGAGTGTTCAGCGTTTTACATAGGTAAAATGGAAAGAAAATTTACTGCGAGAATTTATGAACATGACTACGTTACAAGAAAGAATAATATGAACAATGTACTAGCTAGACACACTCATGACAATACTAGCCAAACTTTTAAATTTATGGCCATTGACCATGTTACAATTAGTGATAAGAAACCTTGGGGACTCTAGCTGGAGTTAAAAGAACTAAGGTGGCAGATTTTTTTACATGCAGACAAGTGGTCTGGTATTAACAACAGGACAACTATCACCCCTGTGTTAAAACAGAAAGCCCTTGAAAGGAAAGGAATAGCATAAAGTCTAACTTTTTGGAATTAAAATCCACCCCACTAGTTCATTTTTTCTGTCCCTGATGGTTGATTATTAGGACACCAACACCTAGGTCTCAACAGCTTTGCTTTATCTTGACCTTCATTTTTATTGTAAATAGAATGAATTACACTCTGTTGTCTATGAGCAGTTTAAAAGCTTTAAGGTATAATAATGGTTACAGATGGGTTAATTTTGCTGTATGACTAACATTTTAGCTGGTTCTCTGTGTCCAATAGGATTGATTTAATATGCATTTAAATCACAATGGTGCATATTATCCCTTGATGAAGTTAACATTGGGTTATCGAAAGCACTTACGGGACTTATTGTTTTTTATTTTTTATTGGTATTAAACTACAGTTTTTACATAGCACCTGTGTCTGGTGATCTTTTGGACTGTTCCTGACAGTGTTTTCATTTTTATTCCTTTTTATTAGTTTGTTTTTGGCGTGTTTCTTATTTTTGGAGTAAATCCAAGTTTCAAAGAACTCTCTTCCTATGATTATATGGAGAAGGATAGAAAAACAAGATGAATGGACTGATTCAAAGACAAATTAAACATTGTGGGCATAAAATGAAGACTGGTATGAAAAGACAAACGTGTCCTTGTTAAAAACTAAAATGGATGAAACTGCCATGAGTGCTTGAATTTCAGAGACCTTATAGGCAAAAGTAAAAACAATCAACAATACAATCTTCCAAGTACAATTTTTATGGGGAAGAAGAAACTGCAGGTTCAAAAGGGGATGGTGTCTATTTTTAAAAGGGAAAAAAAGAGGTCCCAAGGAGGAGTAATAGGCATTTTTGGAGAGCAAATATGAAGAATGCCTTTAAGAAATTGGGTGACTTAAAAACTGGAACCTAGAGGTAGATTCAGAGGTAGAGAAACTTAAATGGTTGACAAATAATCTAATAACAGATAAATTTGCCAAGCTACAGCTGGCCAACTCACCCAAATAAGAAAGTCCTGTAGAAATACCACAGAGAAAGGGTCCAGAACATGTTTGAGACACAAAATAGAACATTTCTTCCATTTAGTCACATAAGGTTTAATAGTAGTGATTTTTTCTGGCCTCCTGTAAAACCCAACCTGAAGCACTTCCTCAGAAAATTGGTGTCTAAAAGGAATCCAAACTGGACCACACAAAGTGTCAAATGAAGGGAGGGGCAAGTGCGGTGAATAAGAAATCCCTTGTCTTGTGTGAAAAGATCCATCCTGGAAGGTAACTTGTGATAACTACCCCTTGCTAGATGAAACAGAAGGGGAGACTGGTGCTGTATGGCCCAAAAGGGAATCACCAGTAAGATTATGGGTGTGTCCCACATGATCCTCTGCTGGAACTTTATTAGAGTGGGATAGGCATATAGAAACATCCCTTTCCAAACCAGAGGACTTGGCACTCAAACAGAACTGGGGAATTTATCTATTCATAAGGGAGGGAAAAGATCTGTTGGAGGAGTACACACTGGCATACACTTTCCAGAAACACCTCCCTGTGAAACATCCATTAATTTTCCTGTTTGGCATTGATTGTTATGAAGTAAAAGCCAATACCAAAGGGTTCTGGTGGACTAAGTTTGCAGATGACTGCAAGCTAGGAGCAGTCATGGAATCGCCAAATGACTTAGCAATCCTGCAGGAAGGCTTGTCTCAAATAAATGATGCCAACAATGCATTATTGTATCATTTGGGAAGTCGTCTTCCACAGGGAACTACCATATTGAAAATACAATTCTCAGAGTTGACCCATTTGTTCAGCATTTTGGAACTTATGTTGACAGAGATGTGTCCATTGTTGTATTAGTCTCTCTAGAATGCACAGCTTATAAATAAAGGGATTGCGTCTAGATCATTGGATGTCACTGTCCCCCCTTACTCAAGTTCATAGGTGCATAGATTAGTACTAGGCCAACTGCCCTTGTGGGCCATTTTAAGCCTAGCCAATGATCCAATGTGAGAATCAAACCCTACATCTTGTGTCTGTAAGGTAAACACTTAAACCATTATGCCAATCTGCCACATTCATTGGCACTCAGGCCAATCATTGACTATAATTCCCCCTTTGGCATGTATCTGTACAGACATATGCAATAACTGCAATGTTCATACAAATGCCTTACTAAATGGATACATGGCCTAAACAACGTGTTCTGCATGGAGCAACTCAAAGCCCTGCCACTATACTTGGAATTCTGCAGACTGCTAGAATGTGAGTTGTGTGTAGTGTACAAGACATTCTCTGGCCTAGTACTGATACCATTTGACTTGATGTGCAGTAAATCTATCAGAAATAGTTGATCTAACTTATTCTGCAACATAAACACAATGGTTTAGAAGAAGTGTATCTTGCAGAGATGCTGCTGCTCTGAAACAGGCTCCCCGACCACATAAAACAAAGTTTATCCTTGTGTATATTCAAGCCAAGTTTGATCTATGTTTGGGAAACAGAAAATTTACCCCAAAACTGCCCCTATACAACTAATGGACAGAAGTTGTTCATAAGTAAGTTTTTCCATTCCACGGGTCCTCTCAAATTTTTAGATCCATATATTAACAATTTTGGATAATGGAAAGCCCCCAACCATCTGTGATTATATGTTTCTAAACAGGAGAAGTAAGAGTCAACCTGAGGGACACGGGAATCTAGCCAAGTGATAGGAGTGGTCGAATATCAAATAGAAGCAGATTTGTCAGGGAAGGGATGCTTCTGGCCCTTAGAACCATGAGAAGGTTTGTCCAGAAAATCTCTCCTAGAAGTCCTCTGACACCAACAAGGCTGTTTAGGTTGCCTACAGACAAAAGAAGGCTTAGATAAATTCTCTGAAACTTAGTACTAGGAAAGACAAACATTTGTTTTAGATTTTGCATAACTTTAGCCTTAGTCTGAAGGGTCTTAATTCAGCAGCAGTAGTGACAGACATTATGGCCATCTAAGGTTGAATCTAATAAATTGGACCTGATGTCTTCAGGCAGAGCCTGGACACAAACAAGAATAACTCCTCATTATAGATGCAGATGCTGTAGAGGTGGCATCAGCAGCATCATAACTGCATTTAATGGAATGACAAACCAGCTAAGATGGATAGTTCAATAGGGAATTGTCAGAAGACATATCCTCCAAATCAAACATATCAACCAGAATGCCCCCAAGTTTGGAGAGAAGAGCTAGGACATACCTAGTCATATGGGTATGGTAAATTATAGCCTGGAAAAGCTAAGGTAGCAGAAGTGCATTATTTTTTACTATGTCTGCCCTTGGCATGGTTGTCTTCATCAGAAGGTAAAAGCTAAGAAGAGGACAGCAACTTGGATGGTTTATCAGTGGCCACAGAAACAGCAGCAGGCTCAGAGGAAAGGTTTTTATATAAAAATGTTTGAGCTTCAAGAAGTTTGTGTAACCTTTCCAGCTTTTTAAGGGCTGGAGAAAGAGAATTGAGGATTTCAGAAGCTGCAGTGAAAGTATCTAAAATGGCATCCAGCACTGGAGGGACAAGGAACACCTTTTATCAAGCGGTCATAACACCTTTTTTGAACATCTGAAACCTGAGAACAGTCCCACTTAAAACGTTCCATCATATGATCCACAATATCCCCAAGACAGTTCTTCCACAGGGTAGTTAGAAGAAAGATAATCCTTTTTTTTCAGACCCCAGGGTAAGAGGAGAGAGGATCTAAGAAGATTAAGCCAATAACTTCTCACCAGATATTAACTCTTCAAATGAATCGGACACCCTGGGTTGTTTGGAAGGAGTAGAAGAGCAGGGAAGAGAAGCAGGGACAGAACGCTTGAATTGTCTTTAGAGTCATATGAACAGTGAAAAGATCCCAGAATACAATCTTGCCATTTTATGTGAGGATACTTAGTCATAGTGACCATATGATTAGTCTTCTGCTTCTTTTGTAAAAAAGTTGAGGGCACCAGATGCCACTTTGCTAACAAGTATATAGGGAATTCCTTAGGCCTATGTGATATAATCAGACCTGGCTCCCCTCCACATCTGCAACAGACATAGGCAGAGATGCACTGGACATGTGGGTAGACAGCTCCTTGTTGGCATCCAATATTCTTGTGGCAGATGGAGCTGATATTGGCACAGGATGGTCCTTGGGTGTTTTATCCAACCTGATGAAGACATCCAGTGGAGACTGGACAGCAATAGCACCAGGATGTACCTTTTTGGCTTTCTTACTTGGTGGCTGAACTTTGAGGGGGGGGGGTTCATTTGGCCATGGTACCCGGAGCCAAAAGCTTCAACCACTGGTTATTCAAATAAATGGAAAGAGATAACAAATGGCTATGGAGTATCCTAGGGAGAAATGCCTGACCAGTCTCACTAATGTTTTTCATTTACCACTTAAACAAAAAGTCACTTATTGTGCCTATACTTATGGATAAATCTGCTTCCCACACTCGCATTTCCCTTTAGAAAGAATAGACCCCAGTGAGGGACTTGTCTTTAGATGGCTTGGTAGATCAGTTAATGGCTTGCCAACCAAATTCAAAGGTAGAATTCAGGTTGGCAACATAGAAATTCTGAGGATTAGGTGCTTGTATATCACATATGTACCTTATGCTTTGCATGTAGGACCTATATCTGATGTATGGCACCTGGCAGGTGTAAAGGCTTTGGTGTACTGGGTGGATGTCCAGCTATCCTCAGCAGGATATTCCAAGTGTGAAGAATACTGAAATAATAAGGTGCTGTGACAATACAAGTTAGATGAACTTTTACTATCGATAATCTCTGAAATAACTACAAGAGTAGGAATAGTTTAGTTTCACTGCTAATATTTTCCTGAAGATTAATCCAATTTGCTAGCATAACCTTCCTGAAACATATCTCCTGAAAGCTTTTGAGAAGATACATTCAACAAGTCTTAAACATTCGCTACTGTTACTACTAAAGATGCAGGAAGAGTTCCTAATATTAATTTTACATAAGCATAATATATAGATAGGAAGTTACACAGTATATCATGAAATTTTGATTTTGTTTAACATCAGGAAATTGAGTCCAATTCATTAAAGATCTTCCTCACAGTAGCTGCATGAAGAATAGGATATGCCCACCTGCAGCACCCATATTTGAAGCCTGCTCTGCTGCTTTAAGGTAATTGTGCAGATTTTGCCTGATGAGTTGTCCAAATTTTTGGCAGCAAGTTCTGGGGGAAAAGAATCATGCACATGAATGTGTATATACTGTTGTTAAGGCTGACCATTTCTAGGTAGTTGTCCATGCTATTGCTTTTTCTTACATTCACTATAAGTCATTTCCAAGCAGAGATGGGGCCCATTTGAAAAGGGCTTTAGCAACTTCTATGGCTTTCTAGAAAGGAGTGTGTTCTGAAAGATTTCTAGAAGAGTAACAAGGTTCTCTCTGTTTGGACATTTACAAACCACTACAGACTGGATTCCTTTTCATATCCAGAAAATGTTTTGCTAGGGCCATTTTCCAGGAAATCTCAGTCTGTTTATTCATTTCCTTCCTTTTATGTTTCTAAGCTACAGTAATCTACACATTTAGCTTAGGCCACTGCAACATAAATCTGTGCATTGAACATAGTATAATTGTGTAAGTAAAATTACCCATAACAGTAGATGAACTAAAAGATCACAGCTGCAGTAGCCATCACTCCACCCCACTTCATTTGTTTACTTTTGTGTGTTGCCAGGGTATAGCTGCTTCTGTTTTTTACAGTTTACTGTTGAATTTGTTTTCTAACATTACTCTGCTAGAACACTTGCATCCCTTCTAGGCAAACAATGCTGAAATGATTCTTGGACTGCAAGTATCTTTGCATGGCGCTCTGCTCAAGTTTCTGACAGTTGGAGCATTTGGAATGCACTATTTAGCTTTGTAAACTAGCCTACCATGGTACTAGGACCCCTTTAGCTGAGGCTACTGCAACAGTAATTTATTTCTAGTGTAATGATGGGTTTTACTTTCTCAACAGTACTCTATCCTTATAAGCAGTTCTAATCATAAGAAGTTCTCTGTCGTATCATAAGCAGATTTTTCTCATGCAGCTCTCCTAAAGTTCTTACATCAAGTAATTCATAAGTAATTATTAAGCAGTTCTTCAATAATGTGCTTCTTAAGCAGTGGTTAAGCAGTTCTCAATTGAAGTAATTATGCTCTTCCACACTTTCTTAAGCAGTCCTGTCAACTAGTTTTCCAGCAATTCCCTCTTCCCCATTAAGCAGTTCTCTTCTTAACCAGCTTAATTCTTACAGTTATCAGAATGTAAAAAGATCTTCATAATTAGTTCTCTTCTTCAGCAGGTCTGAAGCAGTTCTTAAGTTTCAAAAGCAGTTTACCTCATAAGCTGCCCCTATGTTTTCACTGTTGTGGATGGAATGCAGTTATGTAAACATACATGTCTGCTTATTATTCTACACTGCCTGCAATGCTAGTTTCTGCTTGGACAAAATATCTTAATCTGATTTTGTGTTCCATTTAAATGTCATTTATTTTGGCAGAGAAATTAGTGAATGTAGATTAGATCTTGATTTTCATTTTACTGTTTTAACTATTCTGTTCTTGTCGGTATAAAATAAAGATGTCTTGTTCGGGTTAAATGGAATGTTTCTAGATTACATGAATGAGTATGGCATGCAACTGAGGATGCTAATCTCATTGAAATATAGTACTATGGTCTTTGGTCACAATGTTGGTTTTGAATTGTTCAATAGCTTGGTAAATTATTTGCCTGTTGGGTATTAGGCTAGTCCATGGACCCTCTCCAGCCATGAGCCAGGCCACAAGTCAGAAAATAAGAAGAGTCCGTGATATGCAATTAATAAATAAGACAAGCAAATGAAAAATTATTTACAATTATCATTAAGATAAATTGTATTAGGTATTACAGGAGTACAGTTGTGATGGGCTTTTCACACTGTTTAGCTATATGGATGGAGGTGATGGATGAAGGGGGTATATTAAAATAGGAAAGAGAATAAAAAGAATAAATAAGAAATGATAGGATGCAATTGCAGAGAGGGAAGTATTGCAGTTTTGAAAGGATCATATAACCATGTAGGACTGCTATAAAATCAAGTCTGAAGGTGGACTGAATTTAAAAAGTATAAAAACAAATTTTTTTTTCAGTGGCAGGATGGTGTAAGAAAAGAGGAGAAATTGAAGTATGGGAACATTTATAAAGTTATATTAGAGAATGTATATAACAATACTAGTATTATGATAAGGAAAAAGAAATTCAAGAAAGTATTAATGTTTAGGCAAAAATTATATGTTTGGACTAAAAATTTCTATGAGGGATTGTGACAGAATTTGGCATTCCACAATTTGCAGTGGTCAGTATAGGAAAACAATTATTTCACATGCACTTAAAGAAGCAGTGTAAATTATTGCACGGTTGCCTTGAAACTCACAAATCCAGTGTCATATAACTTTGAGCCTCCTCTAGTTATTTAATTGCTTGACCAGACAGCCCAGTGGTAATGTCTGTTTGAAAAGTACACCTGGACTACATCATACTCTGTGTGAGATAACATGAAAAAACAGTCAGAAGGCAACAAATAAAACACATGCATTCACATTTGTTATCCATGGAAAAGTCCAGTGCATCATTAAAAGTTTCTGCAATGGAAATTCGGAGAACACAGATATTCCCCATGTACTTCAAAAACACATTGTTGATAATAGCAAAGTTTGTAGGCATGCATATGTTTATACACATATATTTATGTACGAGTCTTCCCTTATGATAGAAAATCCAGAGGAAATACTAATTTTTTTAACAAAATTTAAAGTTAGCTATATTAATGACATGAACATTGCATGTTTTCTTTCTGTGGTCATATGCCATTATTTACATAAAGTCACTCACACCATTTCTTCAATTCATTATGTTCACCTTTAGATGTAAATACAAATAACAACTGAAAATAAACAATAATTATTAATGAATGTTAAGGATATGTAGAATAAAAACAGGCTCTGCAAAATTTAGTTCACAATAGATAAGGATGGTTTTCTGTAGTTTATTCTGAATTTCATCAAGCTAATGCTCTGGGTTTATTGCATAAGAAGTGAATGAAAAAGCACTATTTTAATTTTATGGAATCTACACAAAAAGTGACAGTGTTTGCATAAATTCACCTTTTCTTTAACACAAACATTTTAATACTTATATTGCAAATTAAAGCAGTCCGTGTTAGGCCTGTAGAGGAAAATTTAGTTTCTGTATTAGAAGATAATAAAAGACATACTGGAAAATATGCAAAAATGGCAATGTAAGATTATCATAAGTAGTTTATAAGCAGTCACCATCTTAAGTAGCTGTCAAGAATTCTTAAGCAGGTCTCCTCTTATGCAAATATTAGGCAATTTAGAAGTAGTGTTCCTCTTAAGCAGTTTCCACCTTAAGCTGTTATGCATTTCTCAAGTAACTGCAGTTCTCATAAACAGTTCTTATGAAGTTATTTTAAGCAGTTTTCAAACGGTCCTTCCACAGTTGCAGTTGTTCTCCTCTTTAGCAATTCTCAAGCTGCTGTTCTCCTTTGTATTTTTTAAGCAGTTAATTTCTTCCCCTCTTAACCCCTTTCTAAACAGTTCTCCTTTTAACTAGTTTCTAAGTAGTTTACAAGCAATCTTTTAGGAGTTCCTAAGCACTTGGAAGCCGTTCTCCTCTCAAGCACAACTTAAGAGGTTATCTTCTCTTAACCAGTTCTTAAGAATTTAAGCTGGTCTTTTAATCACTTTTATATTAAGCATGTCCTGCAAAGTTCTTATGCAATTGTAAAACAGTTCCTAAGGAAGTCCCCTCTTCAGCAGTTGTCCGGTGTTACCTTTCTTAATCAGCTCCTCTCTCAAGTAGTTCTCCACTTAAGATGTTCAATGAAGCAGAAGTTAAACAGTTTTGAAGCAGTTATTTTTCAAAGCAGTACTCATCATTCTGGCCTGAAGCAGTACCATAAAATGTTTTGTGCCCAAGACGTTCTCAAGCAGTGCTAAAAGTCGTTCTCCGCTCAAGGAGCTCTAGAGCACCACTTAAACTTTAATAAAGTTCTCATTTTCTGAAGTTGTCTTCTTAAGCAACTCAGAAGCTTCAGCAATTATCCTCTTAAACACTTAAGAAGCTGTTCTTAAGTTCTCAAGTTCTGAAGTTGTCCTTTTAAGAAGTGCTTCTATTGGTCAGCTCTGAAGCAGTTCTTAAACAGTTAACTTCAGACATGATAGATCCATAGCACTATTATTACTTTGCTGTTGCACACCAGTGGTGCTACTTGGCTGTACACTGAGTAATTCTAAAATTACATAGATCAAACATTAGCATCTTATTGTCATGTCAAAAATCAAACATCTAAAGCACTGGAAAACTGTTGCGTTCCCCTGATAATGCACACAGTGTTTTTACAAGTCCAGAAGCACACACAATAAACTTAATATGCACATAACCTAGTTACCCATACGGAAACTGATATAATCACAATAGCATCCCCAAACACACATGCACACTAACAAGCAACTTTGCAGTACTTGCGTGCTAGAGAAGCAACAGACTAAAGATTGCAAAACTTGGCAATTGCCTTACACCATAAGACTCATTGTTCATCCCTTACTGCTGTACTCTGAAATAACATAACTGAGCTTGTCCTTCTCCTACCATGTCATCTGCTTCCTGGTATAAGGCCTACTGGTAGAGCACAGAGCTATTTTACATTAGACTTTCCAGTCAGAGTTGTATGCAGTGTTATCTAACAGACCACTGTAGCACTACAAACTAAAGGCTTCATACCAATGCATTGGTACTGTGGTCTTAAAATCACTTCCTCATTATATACTGCTAGAAACTCAAATATGTTATTCCATATTCAGAGCTATTAGCATAAATAAATATAGCTACTAAGACATAAAATTGATGTATTTAAGCCAGTTTCTTAATAACCATTCTGAACAAAATATTTTTATCTCAGGGCAGTAGTCACTAAGATATAAAGTATTTTCTTTAGAGAGAGGGTGAGAGAGAGCAACAGACAGATACAGATACATTGTATGTGCCCTTGTAAGTTGATCTATTTCACAGAAGATTGTCTCAAATGACACTGTTAAAAGAAGTAGCCATGTAATTGCAAAATAACTGGTGGCTTGACTCCATGCAACTGCCCATCCCTTGTTGCATTTATAAATTGAATCCAAGAGTACACAACACAGGGGAAAGGGCATATTCCACATCCCCACGATTACAGAGACTAGGCACCACTGTCAGATTTCCAGTTGACCAAAAGATAGAGGCAAGAAATCTGTTGACAAAATGTAAGGTGACCAACCTTATGGGATTCATATATTTTACAGAAATACAACAACAACCAGAATCCAATTAATGATTATATTCGATGAATAACAATTGACACCCAACAGCCACCCAAGTCTGGCAATGCAGAAATGCAGAAATCCTCATCATCAAACTAATAATAAACAAAAATAAATGCAGATACATTGTCTGCATTTATATTCCACCTGGCAAGAATGATAATACTCTAGAAAATATCTTACATTGGCTAGCTTCTAACTATCCCCAGGAAGCCATTGTCTTGGGGGACTTCAGCATTGATTGGAACACCTGTTCCTCTGAAACTCCCTCCACCCATACAAACCCCCATGGGTTTACTCAGATCATTGCCACCCCCACCAGATTTAGCAAAAATAGTCATATTATCCTTGATTAGATACTTAACAGCCACCCCCAAAAGTACAAGTCAGGTACATTACCCGATGATCTAAGTGATCACTGCCTTATCTATATTATTAAGCTCAAAGCTGACATTCCCAACCAGCCCATCTACAAAATTATAAGGAACTTCAGGAACTTTAACCTTACCAACTATCAAAATAAACTGAACGCATGTAATTGGAATGTCTTGAAATGACTCCCATTACAGGAAGCAGTCGAGTACTAAAATACCAGATTTCTGGCTATCCTTAACAACCATGCTCCTACCTGTACCATCCATGTAAAAGCCACAGTTGCACCTGGCAATCTAAAGAAACAAAAAACAAAATTAAACTAACCAACAATGCCTGGGCCAGGTGGCATGTTACCAAAGCCCCTATGGACCAAGTAAGATACCGGCAGCTAAGGAATCAGACCAAAAAATCTGTCATTCTAGACAAAAAAAAAATCACTACACCCTCCTACCACAAAATTATCAGCTAAAACCTCAAAACTTCTGGGCCGGTATTAACCATCTTCTCCACCCAGGCCGTTCTGCCACTCCTACCCCATCAGCTGCCCTTGATAAATACCCTGTAGAAATTGCAAATAGCTTCAACTCCTCTACTGAAACTATCCCGTCTGTAGCTACCCATCTCACTCCATTGGACACAAACACCAGCTCTGGCACATATTAGCCCTGATCCACCCAGCACCCAACCCACCTTTACCTTTCAAACCATATCTACCAACCTGATCCAGACCTTATTCAAAAAGCTAAAACCTACTACACTAGCTGCCGACCACCTCCCAGCTGAATATCTTCAAAAAGCAGCTAATGCCATAGCACTTCCCATTTCTATTCTGATCAACAGATCCATCTCAGAAGGATCCATCCCAGCAATATGGAAAATATTGCATGTTATACCTCTCCATAAAGGAGGAAGTTCCATAGAATTATCTAACTTTGGACCTATAACCATTCTTTCGCCACTAGCTAAAATCATGGAAAGATGCATACACAAACAAATCATGCACTTTCTTAAAACGGAAAGCTCGCCAACTCTCAGCACTGCTTTAGGCCATTCCACAGTACCACCACAACTCTTCTATCTTTCTCTAATGTCATCAGACTTCATCGTAACAACAGCAAACTATCTTCAGCAGTCTTCCTAGATCTATCAAAAGCTTTCGATATGATCAACCATCAGCTACTGCTCAGTACCCTACAAACCATCGGTTTAGATCAACATGCAATACAATGGTTTCACTCCTACCTAAACGGTAGACAGCAGGCTGTCTTATGGCAGAACAACCTGTCTTCCCTACTTCCTCTAACCCTAGGTGTCGCACAATGGTTCATACTAGGTCCCCTTCTTTTCTCTATCTGTATCAATGATCTGCACACCACCATCCCAGGCTCCACCTGCATCCAATATGCAGATGACTCAACTCTAATATGCTCCACCTTCTCTTCTACACAACTTCTAACCCTCACCCAGACCACTTTCAGCACAGTAGAAAGATGGCTAGCTAATTGCCGCCTGCTTCTAAACCCTAACAAAACCAAGCTACTACTTTTCTCCCCCTAACCGTAGAATTTCTCCTCCTTTCTTCAACATCAAATCTAGCACAGACACCATTATCTCCCCTGATGACCATACAAAGCTTCTAGGCATAATAATGTCCGTCAACAAAAACTTGGCTCCCTGTACAGAGCCAAACCTTTCCTCACCCCTCTAGCTAGGGTAGCTATTGCAAGATCACACCTCTTTTCTACCCTTATGTATGCCTCCCCTGTACTCGCCAACCTATCCAAAACCAATCTCAACAAATTATCAGGATGTTACAATCATATAGCCAGATTTGCTACTAGCATGGCTTTTAGGACCCACCATTGCCAGAACATCAAAGCACTGGGATGGCTAGAGTATCCTACCCTTCTACAGTTCAACCAACTTATTGTAGTGCAAAAAATACTCCATCAACCTGATAACACCCCTGCCCTCAAAAATATTACCACCCCTCATAGTGCCCCTGGGCCATTACCCTCAGCTGATAAACTAATGATACTGACCCAAAAATCCAACAACTCTGCAGGCTATGCTATATTTGCCAACTCAATCAGTAAAATCTGGAATCTACTCCCTACTATCGTAACCAAGGAAACCTCAGTACCCCTATTTAAAAGAGAACTCAAAAAATACCTCACATCTCATTGGCTGTGCTCTTGTTCGAAACCTAACAACTTCACTAATACATGTCTTGCTACCCAATCTGCTGTTTAGCCAAGTATCTATGCCTCATAGCATTTGAATGTCTAAGCATTGTGAATTGTGATATCTGATTGTATTCTTTGTTCACATTTTGTGATACGTCTCTGTCAATCATATGCAAGTCTGCACATTGTGTATATTGATATCTGCCTGTATTCTTTGTCTATATTTTTCTAAACATGTCTGCCCAAGTTGATCACTCAGTGATGTATGTACTTGTCTCTCTCTTGGTATGTGGAGCTTTTCTCCCCAGGCCTCCATTGAAAATGGACATATATCCAGTCGGACTATCCCGGACAACAAATGTAAAATAAATAATTAAATACATAAATAAATATTCTAGTGAACAGCACCACAAACAGTACCACCATGGAGACTCTGTAAGACACATTCAAACTAGTTTGAAGTTTTAATATTTTGAATGAACAGTTGTGTTACAGAATGTTTAATGATAGTTTGTTGATCTGTATGTATAAGTATATGTAAATATATATGTATTTTATATATATATATATATATATCTATCTATATATATATATATATATATATATATATATATATATATATATATATATATATATATATATATATATATATATATAAAATATATATAGAGAGAGAAAAGGCCTTAATGTTGTTGAAGATGTAGTACATTGAACATATGATGTGACCTCTCATTGTTCAACTCACTAATCGAGCTGAGATCTAGTAAACTATTGTGCAGTCCAAAACATTAATAAGATGGAATTTAAACAATGGTTGTATTGGCAGATGTAGATTTGCATTGTACATCATGCTTTGCAACCTTTCCATTCAAGTATTCTCACCTGTGCTACTGATGTGTGACAATGCAGTTAGGATAGTTAAGTAAGGAGGTGACCTTCCCATTGAAGCAGTGGGGTACAGCCAAGAGTGCCCGCAGGCAGGTGCAAGGGGGTGCACTTGCACCCCCCCTGGAATGGGCTGACATTTTTCATTTTCTACCGAGTACCGGAACGCCACACATGCGCGGACACACTCAGACTGCCCCACAGAAGAGGACCAATCAGGAGAGAGGTAAGTTGAGTTCACAGCTCCTGCAGGAAGCGTTAAATCGAGCGCGGGTTTTGTTGCTGCAGGGAAGCGTTAAATTGAACGCAGATTTTGCTGCTTCGAGACAATGGAGTTGGACAGGTAAGGGAGGTGTGTGTGTGTCTGTGTGTGTGTGTGTCTGTCTATGTGTGTGTAATTAAAGTAGTGATTTATCCAAATTCACATGCCAGGAGTAACTAGGTCACTGCAGAGTCAGAATATAAAACTGGTCTAGTCTCTAACATTTCAAAAAAGAATAGATAACAAAACTCTAAAAACTCCATTCTTAAGAAAATAAATGCTTTCAAGTCATGGAACGTCTAAACTTCTTTAGTCTTTGAGAAGAGTTTCTTATAGCACGTTCAGGTGACTCATCTACTTCTACATCTAAAGTGAAATGTGTTTCGTTCTTCATACTATTCTCAATCATTCTGGAAAAGATGCAGTAAGTAATACATGCTGAAGGATGCCAGTTCATCTTTGACATTTGCCAACTCTTCTTTCTTCGTTTTTTATAAAATATATTAAATATGTCACTCTCTTATGGTGCTTTTCTCCAGGTTTTCACTATAGCTATTCACTGATCAGTCAGATAATCCAGTCAAGAACAAATAAATAAATGAACAAATATACATGTGTGGGGTAGTGATACCTTCCCAGGCCTACTTCAGTATTCTCTTCATTCTTGCATCTAAATGGTATTGCCCACATAATTTTCTAATGTTCACAAAATCACTGTTCTTTTTGCCAGAGAATTCTGTTCCATCCTTGGAAGAGGTAAATAATAACCTCCCATTAAGCAGCATAACACTGACTTAATACCCACTTGCGATATAATGTGATGCAATGCAGATCCTGTCAAAAGTGCATGTCGGTCAACACTGATTTCAACATGGTGGAGCCTCCATCCCCCCTAAGCTGCTGAAGGCATAAACAAATTATGTTAAGTAAGGAAGTACAAGGAGCATAGCCCCAGGACCCCTGCATAAGTAGGGTATTTATTTTCCTGTTGAAATGTATTAATTCACATGTCATCTTAAACAGGGTGTTACATTTGAAATGATGATTGAAATATTTGCTATGCGATCAGTAACCCTTAAACTCTTGGGGGATATCTCTTCAGTTTGACTCAAAAGTTCAAGGAACCATTACTTAATTAACTGAATAAAATAAGCTACTTTATTTATTTAACATTTGATGTTAAGTTGTCTATCTCGCCTTCATTCTTGCTGGATGGGTTCGGAGCCGACCTCGGCTCCGACTCGGCCACTCTAAAAGCTCGAGAGTTGGTTCCACCGGCTCGAGGCTCCCCTTATATCCCACAGTGCTAGGCGAGAGTTACCTCAGATCTCGTTTGCCGCTACAGCTTCGAGGTTGGTTGCTTCTACCGGTTCCTGGTGAGTGTTAGCTTTTTCTTCAAAAAGTTACTCTTTTTCCCCTTTTAACTTTAATTCTTCCTAAATTAGTGTAGAACATAGATCCTTATCCCCGACCCTAATTTTTCCCGTTTTTCTTACTAAAAGAACCGTTGGTTCTTCCCTTGGGCCCTTGGCCTTCCCTTCCCTAGGGAGTGTTTGTGTAGCTTACTTTAATTTTTGTACTTAATTATTAGTATTTTTACTAAAATTGTTATTGTTTTTAGTATTACTAATTTTTACTGACAGGGTATAACTGTGTGTTTGGGTGTGTGTTAGTGTACACCTGTCAGTTAGGGAAATGTCAAAAGAAGCAAAGGTCTCTGGATTCAAGAAGTGTGATGCGTGCTGTCAGAAAATGTCTCTGACAGACGCTCACACTTCTTGTGTCTATTGTCTGGGGCCTTTGCACCTGCAGGACTCCTGTGCTGTGTGCCATGGCTTCAGCCCCAGGGTCCTGCAGGAGAGAAAAAATAAATTGATTCTGAGAGGCTTGTTGAAGCCAGAGGACTCCCTGTCAGTTTCAACAGGGAAGCCCTCTAAGGCATCGAGGTCTTCGGCTCCGGCTCCTGAGCCGAGACCTCAGGTTGTTCAACCTTTGCCTTTATCGGCTCCGGCTGGAGCCGACAAGACTCAGTCCACAGTTTCTGTGGCTTCCTCGGCTCCGGCCGGAGCCGAGGTTATCGAGGTACCCGTGTCGGCTCCGACAAGATCTTCGGAGCCGACAACCAGAAAGAGGTCTAGGTCACCTTCTCTTGGCTCCGTTCATTCGGCTCCAGGATCTCCCCTGCTGTCTGAATGGAGCCAAAGGTCTCATTCCTCTAGGTCATCGAGGCTTTCCGATCATGACCTTCAGAGGGTGGTGAGTCGACTACTTAAGTCCGAGGCACTAGCCCAGATGCTTCAGAGCCCGACTCATCAGTCGGTGCAGGCCCCGGTCCATCAACTCTTTCCTCCTTCGACTCTCTTGAGTTCGGAGCCGGGTCGTGTCGGAACCGAGACTGTGGTCACTTCGGAGCCGAGACAATTGTCTTCGGCTCCGTCGGCTCCGTTTTCTTCCTTGGAGGAATCTCGGCGCCGGACCTCCCTCGTCGGCTCCGAGGGGGTGAGTGGCATCGGACCCTTGTCCGACCCCCCTCTCCCTCTCGGTGCTTCGGCGCTGGTGAGTTCGGCTCCGACATCGACCTCGGAGCCATCACTGTCGGTGCCGAGGGGGGTCCTTAGCTCCTCGGAGCGGGGACCTCTGGCTCTGCCTGACAGGGGTGCATTCGAGGTCATGCGGAGTGTGTTAGAGCCTGGCTCTACTCCACAGTCGGCTCCGTCAGCCCCTCCTTCTATGCTGCCTCAGGGTAAGTCGACTCACTCCCTCATCCCGGACCGCAGAGAGCCAGCTCCTCAGGAGCCCCCTTTGGGGATTTCATCCTCTTCCGAGGCCTCTCCTGGTTTGGCAGAAGAGCCTCCTCGGAAGAGGAAGTGCAAGAGGAAGCACATTGACTCACCTGAGTCTATCACGTCGGACACAGATCTGGATGATTCTGAGGGTTCCCCCCGTTCCCCTTCTGAAGATGTCTCATTTGCAGACATTCTGGAGATCCTGAAACAGAGGGGAAATTGGCCAGCCCTCAACCCTTCGGAGGATGAATCTGTGTATCTTGAGGCGTTTGGCTCTCGTCCTTCCACCTCCTGGGTGTCCCCCCCCTTCGACCCCCTCATGCAGGTGGTCGCTAAGAAGGCATGGACGGCTCCTGATTCAGTGGACCCCACTCCCAGGAGACCCTCCAAATTCATCACAGCTCCATCAGACAAGCAATTTTTATCAAAAGGAGTTTCTGTGGATGCTATGGTGGTAGCTGCCGCCACAAAGAAGGAACTGGCTGATCCTTCGGTGCCTGTCCATCCACCTAACAAGGAATCTAGGTCCATGGATAGGTACGGGAAGCGGATGTTCTCCTCAGCGACATTTACCATGCGTTCGCTGAATTACCTGTGCCATTTCACTCGTCTTCAAAGGGACTTGATCAAGGAAGCGAGTGAAATGTTAAAGGACCCTACAGCTGCGGGTTTCTAAGAGAAAATGAACACGCAGCTGGCTACCCTAATTCCATATCCAACTCCTCCATGCGCCTCCTCTCTTATGCGGCCGATGGAGCGAGCAGAGCCGCAGGGACAGGGGTAGCCTTACGTAGGCACGCCTGGATGCGGCTATGCAACTTTGCGGAACCTTTCAAGACGTCTTTCACGAACTCCCCTTTTGATGGATCATCTCTCTTTGGTCCTCAAGTGAAAGAAACCCTGACTAGGTGCGAGACTGATGGCAAGACCCTTTCTGCCATCGGAGTCCGTTCGACTCCTTCTAGGCCTTACCCCAAAGGCCAGAAGGGTGGGAAGATGTGGTTCCGTAAACAATCTCAAGGGACTTCGCCTGACGACAGAGTCGTTTTCCTACCAAAGGCAGAGGTGGGAATAACAATGGTAGACGTCGCCCTAGGGGCAGGGGGGGTCCGCAGAACCAAGGCAATCGGGAAGCCTTTCCTGACAAGCCTTTTCAGCATCCCTGAGGTGTTGCCCGACTGCCCATCTTCGGAGGCAGTCGGGGGAAGATTGTCACTGTACCCAGAAGCCTGGCTATCCCTGACTCAAGACAAATGGGTACAGTCCATCATTTCCGAAGGCTATTCTATCCCCTTTCTTCGTTTTCTAAATCAGTCAAAAAAATCCCTTCCAGATGTTCCACCCGCTCAAAGGGATATAGCAGCTTTGGAAATTTCAAAACTGCTTACAAAAAGAGCAATTCAGTTAGTGCCAGCAGACGAACAAGGATCCGGAATCTACTCAAGGTTCTTTTTAGTTCCAAAGAAAACAGGGGACTGGAGACCGATTTTGGATCTCAGTGTCTTGAACAAATCAGTCAAGAAAACAAGATTTCGGATGGTCACACTGCAATCCATTCTTCCCCTTCTGGGCAAAGGAAACTGGATGTGCTCTATAGACCTTCGGGATGCGTACTATCACATAAAAATGAACAGACGCTCCAGAAGATTCCTCCGCTTCAGGCTGGGAACCAGTCATTTTCAGTTCAGGGCCCTGCCCTTTGGTCTCACCACTGCCCCCCGGGTGTTTACCAAATGCATGGCAGTGGTAGCTTCTCACCTGAGACGACAAGGATTCCAGGTGTTTCCATATTTGGACGACTGGCTTCTCACAGCTCCCACCAAGCATCTCCTTCTGATGGCCAGAGATTATACTTTTCGCGTTTGTCAAAAACTGGGTATTTCAATAAATTGCGAAAAGTCTGTTTTGTCGCCTTGTCGTACTATTACCTACATAGGCGCAAATTTAGATACTATAAACATTTCTGCAACGCTAACGAACCAAAGGTTATCAGACATTCACAAATTGGTGTCACTTCTTCTCAACAACAACAGAGCCAAAGCCAGGTTAGTTCTAAAGGTGTTGGGAATCATGGCAGCGGCCATACCTCTCCTCCCATTGGCCAGATACCACATGCGGATCCTTCAGTGGATGCTTTTTTCTCAATGGTCATACCAGGAACTTCCAATGTCTCACACCATTATGATCACGCAGGCGTGCAAAAAGCATCTCATGTGGTGGATGTCTTCCCCCCAGCTCCTGTCGGGAAGACCATTTGTTCCACCTCCTCCGGTTGCTACTCTGACAACGGATGCCTCCCTGATCGGGTGGGGGGGGCATTATCAGGGCAGGACAGTCCAGGGCACATGGCAACCAAACAAATGCCACTTGCACATAAATGTTCTGGAGATGAGAGCAGTGCTTTTAGCGTTGCAAGCCCTTCAAGACTCTCTTCCCTTGGGAACGATTGCAATCCAGACAGACAATATGTCTGTAGTGTGGTACATCAACAAACAAGGCGGAACCAGATCATACCCCTGTGTCGAGAAGCACTCAGACTGTGGCAATGGGCGATTTCTTCTCAGCGTTTTCTGATAGCAACGCACATCCCCGGGAAGTCCAATCACATTGCGGACAAGTTGAGCAGAGCTATACTCATGCCTCACGAGTGGTCTCTGAAAGACTCTGTAGTGAGAGAGATATTTCTCAAGTGGGGTCAGCCTTGCTGCGATCTTTTTGCTACTCCCCAAAACAGCAAGTGCAGAGAATACTTCACTCTATTTCCTTTACCAGGCCAACCCAGCAGGGACGCTCTAGTCCAAGTATGGCCCCGGGGACTTCTGTATGCATTTCCTCCTTTCCCTCTGATCTCTCAAGTAATACAGAAAGCTATCGCTCAGAAGGCCTCATTGATCCTCATTGCTCCTTACTGGCCTCGACAAGTGTGGTTCCCCTTTCTACATCGTTTTCTCTTGGAGCGACTGTGGAGTCTGGACCTAGTTCCAGATCTTTTGATCCACCAATCGGGTCAGTTTCATCGCTCCCTCCCCTCTCTGAACCTCACTGCTTGGTTCCTCCACTTCCAACCATAGCCAGGCTTCCTCAATTATCTCACTCGGTTAGAGATATATTGATAGCTTCCCATAAATCTTCCACTCGAAAGATTTATTTGAGTAAGTGGAAACGCTTCTCATACTGGGCACGAGGAAAGGACATAGATCCTTTCACCGCTTCCATCCAACTAGTCCTTGATTTTCTAGCTGAACTCTTCCATGCAGGTTCATCTCCATCTACTCTTAAGGTTCAATTGGCAGCTATTTCTAATTTTCATGTGGGCATTTCTGAATCTGCCCTAATGTCCCACAAACTTTGCAAAGCCTTTTTGAAAGGAGTTTTTCTTCTCAGACCTCCTATAAGAAATCCTCCTTCTCCTTGGGACCTAAATTTAGTTCTTGCTTCTTTGATTCTTTCCCCTTTCGAACCTGCAGCTTCATGTTCCTTGAAATTATTATCATGGAAAACTCTCTTTCTGGTGGCTATCACATCAGCTAGAAGAATTTCAGAACTTCAAGCACTCAGTTGTCGTTCTCCTTATCTCTTGTTCCATAAGGACAGAGTTTCCTTACGAACTAACCCGTCCTTTTTGCCTAAGGTGGTTTCAACATCAAATCTAAACCAATGCATTGACCTCCCTGTCTTTTTCCCAGAGTATTCAAATAGGTCTGAACAAAAATTACACTGCCTGGATGTTCATCGTCAATTAAGGTACTACTTGGACAGGACGAAACAATTCAGAAAATCTGATCAGCTGTTTGTCTCCTATGCGGAAAGCAGAAAGGGACTTCCAGTTTCAAAGGTATCATTATCCAGATGGCTAACATCTCTGATTACCCTTGTTTATGAGATTAGACACCAACAACTGCCTAATAAACCTAAAGCCCATTCCACCAGAGCTTTGGCTACTTCTCTAGCCTTCCAAGACAGACTGCCTATTGACACCATTTGTGCAGCGGCTACTTGGGCTACTCCTCACACTTTTATTTCCCATTATAAGTTGGATTTAGCTTCTAGGCATAGAGCTAATTTTGGTTCCACTGTTCTCAGGAGTCTGTTCCGTTAGGCCACCCGGGACAAGGTGCTAGGGACGCGGTCCCATCCAGCAAGAATGAAGGCGAGATAGACAACTTAACATATAGAAGTTATGTTCTTACCATAACATTCCATGTTAGTTGTCTTCTTCTCGCCTTCTTCTTGCGTCCCACCCTCCTTCCCCCTGGCCTGGACAGACCTAGAGGAGTTGTGATCGTGACCTCTCTTTCTACCACCTCTTTCTTAGTCATATGCTATTTTGCATATTTCTTGTTTCAGGATGTAGGTCACCCCTTTTCTTCCTGCTGTTAGAGGTGGATTCTATTTACAGTTATACTGTTATTGATATAAGCTGGGTTAGCTTACAAACGAGATCTGAGGTAACTCTCGCCTAGCATTGTGGGATATAAGGGGAGCCTCGAGCCGGTGGAACCAACTCTCGAGCTTTTAGAGTGGCCGAGTCGGAGCCGAGGTCGGCTCCGAACCCATCCAGCAAGAAGAAGGCGAGAAGAAGACAACTAACATGGAACGTTATGGTAAGAACATAACTTCTATTTTACTGGGATAGTCTGACTGGGCAAAATCCATTTTCGGTGGAGGCCCAGGGAGAAACGCTCCAAAGGCAATTAACAAATTACTACACTGATTACAGTGTGTGTGTGTTTGTGTGTGTGTGTGTGCTTGTTTGTGTGTGTCTATGTAATCTGGGATATGCTTTTTTCACCAGCGTAAAGTTATGGCTTCTCCGCTGTCATTATATACACACATGCCTCACCCCCTAACTTTAAAAAAAAAATATATATATATATATATATATATATGTGGCTCCCAACAGCAAACAATCATTGCAGAAACTCCTTATTGCACTTCTAAAGCTTTTTTTTTGTTGGGGCTTTGGCCCCATACTGACTGACAAAGGAGTGGTACTACCTACAGCCTTCAACTTGTATGTAAAACTCCATGTTCCGCTACTACTGAACAGGAGCAATTCTCAGAGATTTCTCACATTCAGACTTTGTATCAGTTCTTCCAAATTCACAGCTGCAGATCTGAAATTAGGAGGATTACAATAGGTCTGTAGAATTTCAGCAGGCACTTATTGTAGTGAATGCATATATAGCAGTTAAATTTGCACCGATTCTAAATTAATTGCAACAAAAAAAGTATATAACAAGTGTGTCAAATAAAATACACTAATTCAGAAATCAAAGCATTTGGATAGTCAGTGATATTAATATCAGGTTTGGAAAAAATTTACCTTTAAGATTTTACATAATTTGTATTCTGCAATCAGTCTTGCATGTCTCCAGTATTGTCTAGACAATATATTTTCCAGAGAATTCTCCCAAATGACATATTACTTAAACAATAATTAATTTATTAATAAATAACTAATGCTTTTGACATTACCCAAAGTAAACTTTAGGATTACTCTTTGCTATGCTGAATGCCTGTACCAGAATAAGGATTATTTTTACTCTGAACGATAGCGGTGCTTTAAAGCAGTTTATGTCCCTTTGGGATTGGTATTGCTGCAGTAGCCACTCTAATCCTTACACCTCCTCACATTGTGCCTTGAACAAATGCTTTATATTTCATCTGCAAACCTGCACACCAAGACCTCCTAAAAATATTATCACAGTTTCTCTGCTTGGTGTAGAACTGTTGTTAGTATATAACTATTTTGAGCATTAACTGCTAAACTCCATATAACCCTATATCTATCACACACACACACACACATATATATATATATATATATATATATATATATATATATGTAAATTTCACTTTATAATCTCGAAATGCTGAAATCTCGAATTCCAGCATTACGAGACTATAAAGCCGAATTTCAAAATGTGGAAAGTGCATAATCACGAATCCAAATATCTCAAATTTGTGTTTATGGCTTTATGTTACGTGACGTGCAGTGTTTACGTTAGGTGTGGTGTATGGATTTGCATGGAGTGTAAAGTAAGTGGCCATTTTGTAAGGGTTTTGGGTGGGAGTTTGAGTTAGATTGTTTTTAAGTTGTATGTTTGGGTTAGGGTAGGTAGGTTAATGTGTGTGTGTGTGTGTGTGTGTGTGTGTGTGTGTGTGTGTGTGTATAAAATGCCCTTGTTAACACATAGTGTACCTTGGTTGCAGGAGGCAAGGACCTGATTTCCCTACCCACCACTATTTGTAAAAAAAAAAAAAATGCAGATTTTTGCCTCATATTTGTTCTGTTCGTCATAAAAATCTGTGGTTTCTGTATCTTCATATTTGCTTGCAAAGGTTGGTAGTACAGTGGTGCACTGGTAGCATTTTGCCTGACAGCTTCAGGTTCTCTGGCTTTATTCTTAGCTGGGGTGCCTTCTGTGTGGAGTCTGCATGTCCTCCTATCCCTTACAAAGATGTGTTTCTCCCTGCTCTGCTGAAATTTGGCTTTGTTTTATTCCACGTCAGACTAGTTTCCTGGTTAACAAATGTTTAAAAATAACAGGCATTTGAATGTCAGACTTCATATTCTTCAGAAAGTACATGGTAAAACAAAACCTTTTATTCTAGCAATTGTCTAAGTTTATAACATGGATATTTGAAATTTGCCCATATTTTTGGGACTGTATTCCCCCATTATTGGCCTCGTCCAGGTATTTTGTTCTAAGGTTGACAGCTATGGTGAGAACTGAATTCACTGAATATGTTTGGCAGCTGTATTCCCACATTATTGGCTTTTTTCAGGTGTGTTTTGCTGAGAGGTTGACAGCTATGGTGAGAACTGAATTCACTAAATAGTAGCCATTTAAGTTTGTCTTCCTCTGTTTCAGCTGATTTGGCATAGTGGTATTTTTCTCTGACTGTTTTGCACAGGGTCCCCCGGGTTCAAGACGTGGCAGTGAAATGTATGGTGGTAACATAGCATTTTATTCTAGCAACTTTCCAACATTATACAAGCAATGTTTAAAATGTGTCCCTGGTTTTTGGCCTTTTGTCCCCCCCCCCATAAATGTTGGCTTTTTCCAGATATCTTGTGCTCAAAGTTCAGAGATACAGCTGAGTGTCGAGTAGATTTTATCAGGAGCTGATAGCTGTAGGGGAACAAAAGTTTAGTGCTGCTTATGCTAAGTCTACTTGCATTGTTAATAGCACAACAGGTAGTGTACTTGCTTTTGATGCAGACGGCTGTGGGTTCTGCTCCCACAGTAGGTAGATGCATTGCTGATACTGTACTGTGTTGTAAAGGGGGTGGATGCTGCAGTCCTTTTTGGCAAAGATACCTAGTAACTATGAACCTGTTATCAATTTGCTATCCATTCCCTATTGCGGTATTACTAGCTTATCATTTTTTAATGCATGCAACATAGGCAATTTATTCTTCAAGGGCAACAGGCACTTTATTTGTAGATGAAACAATGACATATAAAGTTGTTTGCTAGCAGGCAACCTCTTTATTAGTTACAGATTTCTTTAATGTGGATTTTAATACTTCAGCGATTGTACATATTTACTGATACTGGTGGACTATAGAAGGTTGAGTAGACGTTTTATGATGGAAATGTTCTGAGTTGGGCTGTTTTGTCATTGGTGCATTCATTCTGTTTCATTGTTTACTGGAAAAATGTTCAAAACAATAAATTTAAAATGCCCTCTAACAACTGTACTGTATTGTACAAGGAATGTAATGCAATACAGTCAGGAAGGTGCATCAAAGAGCATGTGTATGTTTCATGCTCAAGGGGCCTAGGATTTTGAAAACAGCCCAGAGTTAATCTTTATCTGCCACTGGCAAAATGTATTTTCTTTGAATGTGGGTTTCAATGCTGTTTCAATGCATGTGAGTTTCAAGGGCAGAGAAGTTTTAATGTTAAGTCTATTTTCATTGTGAGACTGCATTGCTTTGTTTAACAGATATCTATTAGGGTTTGTGTGTAAAATGCAAAATAGAACTTTCAAATGAAATCTAAATCATCGCAGAAGTAAAGCAGTATGCACATTACAGTGTTTATGGCAAATGGGGCAAAATAACCAAGGATTGGGACGTTGGAATGGCTGCAGGGGGGAGGCTCCATTCGACCATGATTTTGCGAGGGGGGAAGGGTAGCAAACTCAGACAGCCCCGGTTGAACTATACCTCTCAGTTGTCCATATTTTTGCAGAATGAATAGATATCTGCTTTTATTTTTGGTTTGTTCCTCATAAAGTTTGTGGTTTTCTAGCAAATCATTTAGGAATGAAGTCACTAAATGACAGACATTGAGTTTCAGACGTCATAACCTTCAGAAAAATGCATGCTAATGCAAGACTGTCTTAAGTTTATACAAGAGCAATTTTTAGTAGTGTTTGTATGTTCCCTCAATATATTTGGCCTTGTCCAGATTTCCTGCATTAAGAGGTCGAGAGGTACGTGCAAATCGCTTTGTAGATTGGGAATATCCAAACCTCTCCATTGTCCCCAATTTTGGCTCAAATTGTTGCTCTCCCCTAATACTCCCTCCTCCAAAATGGCAATTTTGGAAGAAAATGTGGAGGGTATATAATTATATATAACTGTAATGATCAGAGTTATAGATTACTTTTATTTCAGAAATGCATGTAGATGCTCTTATTTTGTTAGCTGCTCAAGTTAACAGTGTTAATATTAAAAAGGTGTCCCTTTTTTGACAGATTCCCAGCTGTATTGTGTGGCAACTTTATATTTTTGCATCACATTTTTGGTCTGTTTTTCATAAAATTGTAGTTTTCTGGCAAGTCATTAAAGATTGAAGTTGGAAAATAATGGCAGACATTTGAGTTTCAGATTTTATACCCTTCAGAAAATTCGTACTAATGCAAGATCTACTACTGTTCTATTATCTAAGTTAATAAGAGCAATATTTAAAAATCGGCCTTATTTTTGGGTCTGTGTCCCACTTCTAGTTCTATGTATGGCTTTGTCCAGATTTCTTGCTCTGAAGTTGAGAGGTATGAGTGTCAGAGCCATCACTATCAGCCAGAGACATTTTGACATACTTATTGCACCCCACTCCCCATTGTAGTGGCTCTGGATGTGTCCAAGGAAGGCAAGGAGCAGTTATGCAGTGCAAGTGTGAAGACTATTCCCCCATCCAAGGTAGATCACAAATACGACCGTGGCTTTTCATCTGTCCTTGATTTTGCAGAATGTTCTGGTTTTCTATCAGATTTTTATACTATTGATTTATGCTTCTTATTATTCAGGAAATGCATGCTGTCACAGTGCCCTGTTGCTCTGTTTAAGTAGCCATGATTTAATGAACATCAGGTAAGCTTGTCGGAGATTGTAAGATGCAAGTAATCTTTAGTAAGCATACTGTTAAAGAATTACCAGCATTGAATGCCTTTTCGTTGTTGCCATGCAGAGAATATTTACATAACTAGATAATGTATAAGCCTTGGGTATTGAAATGCATATGACAGTATTTGTAATAAAAGGACAGGATTACAGTATTTTCAGAAGCTCATTACATTTATTGGAGACCAGTGTCTTATAGCAGTGTCTGTGTGTTAGTACACTTGTAGTTGGGTGGCTTTAATGGTATATGGTAAATAAGCATTGCTACCTTACTTAAAAGCCAAGCCCTGCAACAACTAGGTAAGCTCCACACTGAAGTCAAAACACAATAGCTCTGGTGGGTAAATGTACTCTGTAGTAATCAAAAAAGGCAAATGTTTGAAATAACTACAGCTTATGTGCAAACACAATAGGTAGTGATGAAACAATGCTCTGCTAAAAATGCTTTAATGCTCCACATTGCTGAGCTGCAGATCAGTTATTATCACTGGCTACCAGGATTTCACCCACTTCAGATTAAGCACGGTGCCCTTCAGTGCAACCTTCCCAGAACTAATTAAAGTCTGACCAGAATTATTTGGTGTGTGTGTGTGTGTATATAAGAGGGAGGTAGCATACCCCTCAGCTGTCCAGGTTTTTGCAGAATGTCCATATTTTTGTCCCATATTCCTCCTAAAAAGGATTGAAGTTGCTAAATAATGAAAGACATTTCAGTTTTAGACGTCATATCATTTAGAAAAATGCATACTAACACAAATCCTGTTACTCTTGCAATTTTCTAAGTTTATGAGAGCCATATTTATAATCTGTCCCTATTTATTTTAGGCTTTGTTCAGATTTCTTGCACTAAGATTGAGGCCTTGAGGGGTGTGGTATGTTTGTGTGTGTGTGAGAGAGAGAGAGAGAAAGTGAAATGCCCAAGTTAGAGTTAGCAGGTGGAATTTATTTTCAAGTGCATTTTCAAGAAACTGTGAGTTTTAAGGGAAGCGAAGTTTACTGCTGCTCATGCCAAGTCTATTTACAATGTGCAACTGTTTTGTTTAGCAAATGGTATCTCTATTGTGGTATAAAGTTTTAAAGCTATGTTAGTAGCACCACAAGTAGAATACTTGCATCTTAATGTAGAGGCATGAGGTTCTATTCCTAGAGCATGTCCATTTGTATGCTGCAGTCCTGAGGATGTCCTCCTTTGGATGAGATGCCTAGTAACTATGAACCTGTTTTTCAGCTTGCCATCCATTTTCTATTGCAATATACCAGCTTACCATTTTTTTAATTTAACATAGGCAATTTATTCTTTGACTGCAGCAGGCACTGGATTTGTAGATGAAACACTGAAATATTCAGTTGTTTTCTAGCAACAACCTCTTCATTAGTTTCAGATATCTTTAATGTGGAATTATTCAGATTACTTTTACTTCGGCAGAGATTGTGTGTATTGACTGATATTGGTGGATTGTAATGAGTGTCCTTTTATGGTTGAAATGTTCTGACTTGGGCAGTTTGTCATTATTGGTTTGCATGTTTTGTTTCATTGCTTACTGTAAAAATGTTCAAAACTATAAATTTAAAACACACTCAAACAAGTGTTGCTGTATAATACAAGGGATATAATTCAATTATATATTATAATTAATACAATCAGGTAAATCAAATAACTTTTGCATGGCCCTAACAGTGTGCAAGGAGCCTATTGCTTGAAAACAGTTCAAAGGTAAATAACCTGCCACTGGCCAGATGCATTTTCTTTGAATGTGGGTTTCAATGCTGTTTCAGTGAATGAGAGTTTCAAAAGTAGAGAAGCTTTAATGCCAAGTCTGTTTTCATTGTAAGACTATTGCTTTGTTTAGGTTTTGTAAATGTCTATCAGTGTTTGGGCTATAACGTTTGAAATGAAAGTTGTAAATTAAATCCAACTGTCTGTAATCATTGTAGAATTAAAGCATAAAACAGTATGCACACAGAGATTTGAACAGTGTCTACGGCAAATGGGGAGAAATAGCCAAGTAATGGGACACTAGAATGGCTGTGTGAGCGGGGCTTAGGGTGGGTGGACTTGGGCGGGGCTGTGTTGGCAGGGGGAGCTGTGTGGGTGGGGCTCTGGGTTTGCACCCCCCTGCAAAAAATCCTGCGGGCTCCCTTGGGTACAGCCCCCAGGTAAACAACTGTTTGTCCTTATTAGTCAACATTGTCGGAGATATACTGGCTTGTGCATGAAGAGAGGTGTACTTATTTAAGTGGTTTTCTGTCAAAAATGAGAATCTAAGTTGAGCTTCCTGTGCTTCTTTAAATGCCATTGATAAAAAGAGAACAATTAGATGAATGTAGATGATACTTTTTATGTTGTGACTGAATTATTTTGTTCTTGATGGTATGAAATGCAGATTCATGTTCTTATCACTAGGTGTAGCAATTTCATCGATCAATGCTATTTTTGTCTTTTTTATGGACTACTGTAGCTGGTTATCACCATCTGTTTTTTGAGCTGTTGGTAATGGGTGATCCTATGTGATATGCACTTCATCATTCTCTATAATGCTTTGTGGTTCATGATTACAATGCTTTTTAGCTATTCTATATTGTAGTTTTTGGAAAATGCCAAATGCAACAATCTTGCCAAATTATTGTGCTTTTCAGCATACAGGCCCTCTGTCATGTGTATTACACTCAGAAAGAGGATGTGCAACTGTTTTCAATTATTTTTTTACAGAACCTGCATTAGTCTGTTTCTCCCACATTTTCAGTGCATTTTGTAAACCAGTGAGTACATAGCCCACTATCATGGGCTCCGATTATTAACCTTTTGTCTTTTGGTTTCAACTCGCCTCTCCTTAACCATTTCTGCATCAAGTCCTTGTCAATGTATGAGTCAAGGCCACTCTCCTACCTTATTTGGCAGTCATGCCAGACTGTCACAGGGCTTCACTCGCACAATCCCTCTATCTTTTTGCTGGTTTTCCTCATTTAATCTTGCCTTTTTCCAGTCTCTCCTAATTTTTCTTCATTAGATTGTCTAAGGTAAAATGGTAGTTGCCCTTGTAGGCCATTTTATGCCAAGCCAATTTCACTTTCGGCACTTGGATTAACCTATCCCATTTGTTAGACTGTCCTTAACAATTCCATGGTCAATAATTATATATTATCTGTAGTGAAAATGACCTGAATGATTAGAGAGACCAGTTGACATAATGGTTAAGGTCTTCTCCTCCAAGGTTTGATCCTGATCTCTGTCCAATGCCTGGAGTTTGCATGCTATCCCTGCATCTCTATGGGATTTCTCCTGCATCTGAAAACCATGCTTAGTGTTTCCATCTCAAACTAATTAATAGAACTGTGGGCAGCAGCACAGACAATACATGGTGCCCTATGGGAGAAGATTTGTACAGACCAACCTCTTTGGGCATCTACTGTGGTGCCCATTATCCTCAAGATAGAAAACCATAGATCACAGAGAGCTGTGGCAGGGCTAGCCACTTGACTGTGTAAAATATGGTTCTAGGTGATTCGGTCATGTTGGCTAATGTTGTCAAAATGGACATGGTTAATTACCTGTGATAACCTTCAAAGCTTAATGTGGGTATGAGGAGTGTACACACCCTTGTTGACATGCCAGCATCTTCCATGATATGCAATGGGGCCACAGTACTGCATATGTTAACATTACACACACCTGATACGTGACATATGACCTGTGCAATCAAATGCAGTATCAAACAAATGTGTTAGTCATGCAGATGCTGAATGAGATGCATAAAATATGTGGGTTGCATAAATGTGCACAGCCTTAACAAAATAGTTTGTTGCAGCACCTGTTAAGTGAACTACAGCAGTCACTATTCCTGGAAGGGGTATACTAGCATGGCCCATCTTCACTTGCCACTATTTGGTCACTCTGCCCTACAAATGTTCCCCAACTCTGCTGGATTGCAAGGTCAGCTCATGTGCACAGCCCTTGGAGGTCACACAGTGCCTTCACTATTGCTGTGAGTCAGGGTTATGTCTGGCACAATTCATGACTTTGACTGTGTTCAGATACAGCCATTCTTAGTGAGCTTTGCATGTATGCTTCAGTTCACTGTTGTGTTTTAGGATGACGCCCCTCCCCATCCTCAGCCTTACTGCAAATGGTGGACAACTATGGGCCATACAGAAGTGTTATTTTGCTGTGTTCCAAATTCAGAAAGCCATGTCTACCAGCCTAGCTCCTGCTAATGAACAGTAAACCTAAAGGTGTACACTGGCACCAGCAAGATAAAAATGGGGATGTTGGGCCTGAGGTGGAGTGAGGTATTGCTTGTGCACCACATGTATCTTTATGAATACGGTCTGTAGGTTTCAGCCTTGGTCTCAGTACACCATTACACATTGTAGCAAATGCCTTTGGGAGTCTTGATGTTATGCATATGCTGCCTTTAGAGAGCCCTGGAAGATGGTTCCTGTGCAACAACTCTTCCGTCTGATTACCCTAACCCATAGGCCATACTTAAGCAGATTCCAGGCAATTGCTGACACAGGCAGTACTTGCTAGAGATTACTTAAAGTCCCTCAGTGTTACTGCATGTTTCTGGGCCTCCATGACCAGTTTGCAACATGTGTTGTCATCCGTCTTGGATGGGCATCTGTTTATCTATTACATTAATGTTGTCCCATACTTCATACACACATACATGACTGTCTGGGGTCTATATTACATTCTTGAAAGCTGACAATGTCGAATCTGACATTGTCTACATGAGAATAGCAAAACTTCAGAACATTGAACAAGTAAACGGAAATCTCCGCAAGGGGAGATTTCCATTTACTTCAATGTAGTGCGGTATTGGACAAGGTATATTTAAGTAGCGAGGGGTGTGGGGGGTGCAGGGGGGCTTGGCCCCTGCCTACACCATTTATTTATTTTTTTTGTTATTTTTATTTATTTATTTTTTAGTGAACATTCAATGTTTTAACAGTTCGATCATTAAAGGTCGACCTTTAGTGATTCGAACTGTTAAATATTCAATGTTCTAATATAGACCCACTGTCTGCACTGTTTGCCATGGTATATGCAATGGTGAGATAATGCTGCTTTTCCCACTCCTGAGTGTTACCCTTTGGATATGGGAACTGTTATATGGTTTCTAAGATGTGTGCAAGCCACGGCTGCCTCTGTTGCAGGTGAGTGGGCAAACATGGACATGCTTCTTGGACAGCACATCATTACTTTGTGTGACTCTGAGGCCCTGTACTTGATGGAAATGCATACTCGAGTGAATGCTGTCAGTACTTCACAAGCTGCTTCCACAATATATGTTGTTTGGAGGGAGTGCGCACATATGCTTCCAGTGTTTGGTAAGGTATGGATTCCCCATATTTGTTGTCTTAACATAGGATTCCATATTACACATTCGTTGCTCATGTTAGGATCACATTACAGGTTGCAAAAGGTGTGGAATGTGGTATTGTGATTTGCTGCTGTTTAGATCAGGAACAGTTGCCATTCTAATAGTGATGTATACACTGTTGTAGCCACTGTATAAGGTTAAGGTTTCAGACATGTCCCTACTGTAGGCCATTTCTCCCACCATTATGTGGATCTCTGTCCACACATCTTGCACGGTCAGGTTGTTAGGTATACTGCAGGACTCTTACCCTTCAGATATGCCACCATGGTGACCACTGTGATACAGTGCAGTTAACAGCAACAATAAGTGAATATGTACAACATGCATTATGGGTAGGTGTTTTAAATGTCTGCATGGCAAATAGCATGGCCGTAATGTGGCCGGTGTATTGGAAAACCAGAACAAAACAACTCCATACTCACCAGCTACAGGCTGCTGTCCCAGTTGTATAACAGAGGGACCTAAATAGTTGTGTCAGAGATGTAATGTCAGTAGACACACCTGTGGCATTGGTACATGGTGGGAGCAGCATTTCAGCACATAGGACAGACCCACAATACTAGAGATTATGCACATATGTTCATTACTACACTGGAGCAACAGACCATTTTATCTGACATATTCATGTAGATACTTTACAGATGAAGATGGATAAGCAACAGTGGTCTACTAATGTGCCATAAGGCCTTACCTGCAAGCTCTTTGTCCATTGTGTGGGTGGCACCCACCTCCACAATGCTGTCTTCAGCTGGTGGCCTGGCTGATGGGTGCCCCAAAGCTGGCAAGGAGCTCCTCAGCATGTCAGTGGGGGCTGCATGGCATGACCCCCACCCATGGCTAGCTGGTCACTCCAGACTGCAGCGGCACGCTGACGGGTGTGGCAGATCAGATATGTGCAGTGATGCCAGACCTGCTCATAATTGTGGTTGTGCAGGGCAACATCATTTACCCTGTGGATGAGCTTGTTACACAGGGCTGTCCTCTCATGCAGATCCTGGGCCCTGCGCCTGAAGGGGATGGCATGATGGACTATGAGGAACTGTATTATTACGTAATTTCCCAGGGGTGTGCATGTGGGGAGACATTCCTAGGACATTGTACCTGGAAGACAAACAGGAAAAAATGTCAGAGGACCTCATACTGCAAGGATATACAAGTTGTTAATTGACATCTCCCCCCCCCACCATATCTGCAACAATAATCTAAACACACAAATCAATGAGTATGCTTACACCAAGCCTACTGTTGGGACATATGGCCTATTGTTCAACAAATATCAAAATGGGTTTCTATTAATATTCCATGCTGAAACACTATCATTGGTAGTCTTGCTATCAATGTAACCTGCATGCTGTTGTAATGGCCACTGTGGTTCCATATATGCATGTGTGCTGTTTGCTATGCAACTGTTACAAATCTGGTGTTTTGGGTTGATGAGAATATCTACTCATGCTGTTATAACTAATTCTGGATTGTGTTGACTATTAGTAACTGACATATGTTCTAAAACTGCAACACCATAGCACGTTTGGGAAGGCCAGTCCCAGTCCTAGCGGACCCACCTCTCCCACCTCATCTGGCCTTAGCACTGGGCCGCAGCATGTCTGAGACCCACCCCAGGACCTAGTCATGTGCTGGTCCTGCACCACTTTTGGGAGGAACCACCTCAGTGGATGGGGCTCGCCTCCCCGGGAGTGGGTGTGGACAGGATACGGTCACTTTGTCAGGTCCAGGGATTGGTGCATAGCGAGCTTTGAAGGGAGTTTTGAGATCTGCTACACCAGCTGGATGGCCATGTGGCACAGTTAGAGGGTCAGCCTGCCCCTCCTACTCAGCCCCTAGCACAGCCACCTTTGGGGCTGTGAAGGTGCAGTGGTGACTGCCCATGGGTGGGGACCTCAGTCCCACTGCTACCACTTGAAGGTTCATGGGCTTCTGATTTGCAAACACCCCTCCACATCCTAGGTGTTTACCCCCAGCGTGTCATATACTGTCCCTGTATGCTGTCTTGTCTGTCTTCCTACCCAACCTACCTCTCCAAATATACCTACTATTCTTCCCCAACATCCCACTCTCACCTTAAAAAAAAGCAAATAAAGGGGGCAGTCTGTTCCCCAAAAAAATTTATTCCCATACATAACTGTCCATTTCATACACGTGTCCACTGGACACATTTAATCTGGTCTAATTGGCTTCACAACACATTACTGTTGTCCTCACACCTCTCTCAGGGGGTTTTGAGAGTCCAAATAAACCTCCAAATTCAATATATATGTGCACATATGTTGCTATAGAAAAAATCAACAGATATGGACCTTCCCTACACCCTTCCTGCACATCCTTGGGTACTTTCTGTATTGTCATTCCCTCTTCATGCCCCCTTTTTTCACCACTTTC
>NC_056743.1:182587792-182691921 GCF_019279795.1 Protopterus annectens
AATCAAGGAGGAAATGCAGAGAATACTTTTAATAAAGGAAGATGCGTTAGTTTGTCGAGCACGGTGAAGAGGGCACATTTCTTTGGTATTCTCTAGCAATGTGTTTTTGTACTGAGCAGCTCAAGGGCAGTAATGAATGCACACAAAAGGGTAGGGAACCAAGTCTTTGTAGTGACATGTACCCATACCTAAAATCAAAATATAGCATCCTTATACCCTGCCTCATTGGCTATGGGTGAGAGAAGTCCATGGGTGTCTGCATGAGCACTATCTCTAAACTGCATTATTCCTGGTCTGCATACTTCCATATCAGGATAATGAATGAGATCAGGATCAGTTTTAGGGGTGATGGGTGGCAGGCACAAAGGGAGGATATGTTTCAACTCCCTAGCAGCAGTAGACATGGGGCATTTTTATTTATCAGCTACAATGCGGCTTATTGGGAATTGGTGTCACAGCGCAAAGTAAAAGAGCTCTTCCCATGAAGGCTCGCTGCACTGATTCCCTACTAACACCACCACTGCAGTCTGCATAGAAGGGCCAGTTGGCTGCTAGCTAGTGTAGGTAGACTTTCTTTTCCACTGTTAAATCTTGAACATACATTGCGTTAAAAAGCAGGCATTTGTCATGATGCCTTTAGCATCCCTTCACTTGTCACACATCAAGTATTACACCATATAAAATGAACTATAGCAATATACTGCCACATGGCAGTTCGGTTAGCTATTAGGTTCTGAATCTGTAGTTATTCAGAAGTGTTGCAGTTATACATGCAAATATTTCCATTCATTATTGCTGTTATCTGTACATGCACCATGCACAGCTATAGCTGTCTAACATATGTAACTCTGAAATGTTGACAATTATGCATGAAATTAATGTTCTTCACTTTGATGCATTCTTTCCTGTGCAGAACACCTAGGTTATGTCTGAAATGGTTGAATGTTGGATCAAGGAAACTCACAGTTGAGACTACAAATTGCTAGTACTACACTTGTGAAATAGAAATTAATTTCTAAATATACAACTTTTTAAGGGCTTGCACCCTACCACGTTGTAATGCCTCATGTTGTAAGTTCTGTATTTACAAACAAAACACACACTGAACAAAAATGATGTAATACCTTTTATTGGACCAACATAGGCTTTCCAATTACTCGAGCTTTCCAGCTGAGTTATTATGCTGACCTACTTTAGAGCAGGAAAAAGATTAAGGAAACAGCGAGCCTCCACATTTTCTGCAATAGAGTCTCAATTCTAAGGATTTAAATTCTTTAGAAACTACACTAGGCAGTCTGTAATAGTAAAATACTACCATCAATAAGCATCAAATAAAATTAGTTTAAATGTCGAGAGTGTGAGAAGTTAAGGTCAGATGCAGTGAGACGTGCATGAAATGGTTGGATGAGTGATCAGGCAGGAAACCAAAGGCAAAGGATAAGAGATACATTTATTGTACACAAAGAAATGGGTGAGTAGGTAGGTATTGCTAGTACTACAGTTGTGAAATATAAATTCTGGGATCTGGGTCAAGGCTACAAAGTTATAGCATAAAAGGCTATATTGCAGAATACCAACAGGATAACTGGCTGGTAAGGCATTAAGTGATGCTAATAAGGACAGGGCTGAGGAATACTGAGCATGAAGTGGTATACATATGGGGAGACGTGTGGTTGCAGGCTCCCTTTTGATCTAAACAGTAAATATAGTAGAGAGATAAGATGGAGTGGAATGAACTTTAAGAGACTCTAAGTGGAAATAAGCTGGGGTGAGGGAGATTGTGAGTAATGGAAGGTATTAATATTCTAACCTACTTGAGAGGCACAGTACTTTCAAAATTTACCATAATCCAGAATAAGTCACTAACTAGCTGAAGTGGTATGACATTTCCTGGGACCATGATTTAATAATGTGCTGTTTAAGTCTACAAAAACGGGGATAAGATGCCTCAGCACACATCAGATCTTTATACAGAGAATGTTGATACAAGCAAATTAATGATACCTTTCCTTCCCGAGTTGTGTCTGTACCACATCATATACCAGGACATCTTCTTACTACTGATGTATGCAGTTACACTTTATGCAAAGGGTAAATCAAAATGTAAATTTGGAAGAAGGGTGGAGTTAGATAATAAACAAATGGCATTATGTTTGTTAGGATTTCCTGATAATGTTGCTAAAGCTGTCGACTATTCTTGGCAGGCTGAAGAAATGTCATGTAACAATGGTGGTACTGTAGATCTGTGAGCTGAGGTCCATCCGCAGAGAAGTGATAGAGTGAATACCCTGCTCTTCAGTACTTTTCAGTCTTTGAAAAACTCTGACAGGTCCACTCTGTATCCTGTATTAAACCTGTGTCTTTACCTCTTGTGTAGTTCTGGACAAAGTTAAAGATTTCTGTATGAACAAAAACAGGTTTTTGTTCTGCACTTCCCACAGATGGAACACTTAAGATATCATAGTTATGTGTAGATAAAAGTTCATGCAATGGGAAATGTTTAGTATAGATTTTCACCAGCTTATTGGCCAGCGTTATTGTCCTATAGGAGCCTGCTGTTGATTTTTATGCTCTAAAATGGACGCAGAAATTGTTTGCAGATATATTTATGCATTTTCAAGTATCCCTGGAACAAATCTCATATGACATTTGTGAGGAAAAACATAAGTAGGGACATCTTTGGAACATACTGTGTTAGAAATAAGTTTCTGATGATTGTTATAACAAAAGGAACTACAGTTGTGAATCCAAAGAAATAGGCATTGCTTTGTTGCCTTCTTTCATTCTCAACATTTGGTAATTGAAGGATCGTCCTGGTTATTTTTATGGACCGTTAAGGTTTTGCTATGCACCTGTCTACAGACACTCCTTACCTGAAGTAGAGGGAGTAAAACATTGGCAGGCTTATTATGTGGTTCAGGCTGGTTTCAGTAGTAACACAAAAATATTTAAATATATTTACAGATTATTACTAGGATAAATTGTAACAGAAAATACAGTATGCACTGCAAGTGGTAAGACTTTGCAGAAGTGGATAGCTTATGTCAAGTCAACTAACATATTCGATTTTTTAAATATATTTCTAATATACAGAAGAAAGAAATATAATTGTCAAAATAGAGTAATAGAACGTGAGGAGGAGGGGTAATGAGCAGGAGGGAACATTACTGACATGGAGACAGAGAGCTGATTTATAAACATGAGAATGTTACGGAAAGACATGAGAGAAACATAAAATGTTAAGTGTTAGCTAAAGAGGAAGAGCAGCTTCCATTAATAGCATGGTATCATTAAAAGTGAGATAAGGCCTTCTGTGATAAAATGTCAGAGCTGCTGAAGCTGTGGGTTCAAAACAAAAGAGGAGTACAGTAATCTAGCATAAAGCAAATGCCCCAAGAAGGGACCGGTTAATTCCTCAAGGTCCAAGGAGAAAGTGTCCTTGCAATTAATCATGTTGCATAAATGAGTGCCATTCTTGTGAAACCACAACCAAGAAAGCACTCTGAGTTAATTGTGTCTTGCATTATTTCAGTGTAAAAGAAATCCAAAACCAACCCTATATTTAGCAAGCCAACAGTCACATTGTTCCAATGTCTATCTGTACTGAAATGTCATCATAAACCCTGCCTCCAGTTTAGAGAACATAATCCAAAGAAAATAAGACTAAGAATAAAAAAGGGGGTACTCATAAACAAAACCATTGTCATTGTCTATGGACAAGTGTATTAAAGAATCCAGAAATGGTAGCAGAGGGGGAGAGAGAGGAGAACAACTTCTTCAAACCTTTACTGTTTTCATGCAACACTATATGACGTCTTATTACATCTAGCTAGCATAGAAACCATTCACCAGTTTAGTGCATATTTTGTCCAGAGGAAAGCTTCTCCTGTACTTCAGAACATAGGAACACTGTTTCTCTTGCAGGTGTACGTCATATTGACTAGAGCACTGGGGGGATAATTCTCTAGCAACCAGTTAAGTGAAAACTGGCATAAATCAGCATGACAGCTGAAGTTGCCAGACCTAGACCTCAGAGGTACAAATCAGAGGTGGGACATATGGCATAAGGACAATTTCCTAAATGGTTTGGATTCTCAAGGGTCAAAAATGCCCAATAGCTCTTCATATCTGTGGGACAGCACATGATAGCATCTGAGATGGCTGACACTGAGGCTTAACAAACTTCATTTTGACTTCTTAAGAAATTGGCTAAAAGCACAGCCCCCCTCTGTTGGAGCTGACTTTTACTGAATTACCACAAGAACGATTCATCATCCACCCTGATCACTGTAACATGCACAATAATGTATTACAGTTTGCTGCTATCATTCACATGCATGTACCCCACCCGAGTTGCTACAATGGTCACAGTAGTCTGCTGTAATCATTGTTGCCATTCTAAGGAATACTCACATATCCTGATCACTATAACAGCCACAGTAATATACCATATGTTAATTTATTTTATTTATTTATTTTACATTTGTTAACTGGGAAATTCTGACTGGACCAGGTCCATTTTCAGTGGAGGCCTGAGGAGAAAAGCTGCAGCATCAAGTTATACAAATACAGTACATCCAGCATAATACACAAAACAGGTTACATCATGTATGCTGAGCGTAGTAATATAACAAGAAATTAATAAACACACTCCAGGTAAAAGAAGATATAGAACATGAGTAAAAGACAATGTCAGTTACAGTACATCCAGCATAATACACAAAACAGGCTTTATCATATATGCTGAGCATAGTAATATAACAGGACATTAATAAAACACTCAAGGTAAAAGAAGATATAGAACATGGGTAAAGAGACAATGTCAGTTATACATTGGTAAGAAAAGAAAATATATCAAGTAAGATTCTACAGTTAAAAGTACCCTTTCAGATGACCAAGCCTACAGGGGATCAGAGATCCAGCATGTGATCAGAGAGGAGTTTGGGGAGTTGATAGCAGTGTGGGTAGGGTTATGTGATGCAAGGGCATAACCAGGTACTAAGAAGGTGCGATTTGAGGGAGATTTTAAATATGGATGTGGAGGGGGCAGTGGACACTGATAGGGGAAGAGAGTTCCAATTTCTGGCAACGGTTTGGGAGTAGAGCACTTTCCCTGCATTATTGTTAGCCCTGGTGATGGAGAGGAGAGATTTTTCACTGGATCTTAGGTACCGGTTTGCAGTGTTGACAGTAAGTAGGTTGGATAATGAGGGTTTTTTTTTTCAGGATATTTGAGAATATTGTAGGCTATGCCCAGCTGGTGATAAAGTAGCTGTGGTAGCTCAAGCCATTTTTAGTTCTTTTAATGCAGCACAGTGATGGGTTCTATAGGTTGACTTAGTAGCAAACTTGGCTATTTTATTGTAGCATGATTCTAGTTTGTCTAGGTCACATTGTCTGATTTGGGTAAAGGTTGGTGCTGCGTATAATAGAGTTGAGTGGAGGTGGCTTTGCGCAAGAGTGAATCTTGCTTTTTGTGAAAGAGGACTTATGCCTGTATAGGGGGCCTAGTTTTTTGTGTACTAGTTTTATGGTATGTGAGATGTGAACATCAAAGTGGAGATCATCTATTTCAATGCCTAGAAGTTTGGTGTGGTTAGAAGGGGAGATGGTGGTGCCATCTTTAGATGTTATGGTAAAGGAGAGGGCTTTTTTATCTATTAGGGATAAATAGTAGCAGCTTTTTTCTTTTTGGGATTTAGAATTAGTTGGATACCTGATATCCATTTTTCTACTGAGTTAAAGGTATCTTGAGTGAGTGTATGTAGGGTGGTGGGAGATGAGGCGGAGCAGATCAGGGTTGAATCATCCGCATATTGTATGAAAGTGGCATGTTGTGTAGTGCTATTGAGGTTATTTGTGAAAATAGAGAACAGTAGTGGGCCCAGTATAGAGCCCTGTGGGACTCCTAAGGTGGTTGGACGTTGTGTAGACAGAGTTCCTTTCCACTGGACTGATTGTTGCCTGTCAGATATGTAGCTTCTGAAACAAGCTATAGTAGAGGAGGTGAAGGATAATTATGTTAGTGAGTCTAGTAGAATGGAGCGGGAGACCATATCAAATGCTTTTGAGAGGTCTAGGAAAATGGCTGATACATATTTGTTATCATTCCTGTGAAGGTTTATATAATTAGTGAAGGATAGAAGGGCTGTGGTAATCCTGTGATGTGGATGGAAACCGTGTTGTGTGGTAGATAGTAGATTGTGTGCGTGTTAAGAAATGTCATCACTTGCAAGTGGATGCATTTCTCAAGAATTTTGGATAAGGTGCAAAGGATGGCAATAGGTTGGTAGTTGGAGAATTCGTAAGAATTACCTCATTTATGGAGAGGAATGATCTGAAATACTTTCCAGAGTTTGGGTATGTAGGATTCTAGTATGGAGCGGTTGATAAGGATGGAGACAGGATATGATAGGGAGTCACTAGCCATTTTTAGGTATGCAGTAGGTATGTTATCAGCTGCCAGTGTGGTTGGCTTTAGGAGGAGTTTTTTGATAGTTGAGGTGGGCACTGGTGATAGGCTGAAAGAGGGGGTGGTGTGGGACAGGTTAGGTTGTGATTCAGGTAGGCTGTTTTTGGTTATTTGACTGGACAGGGCTAAGATGGATTTTTGTGGATTATTTGAATATTTCCTTTGGGCGCTAAGAAAATAGTTTTGTTTGTTTATTTATATTCTGCCTTGGCCTTGTTTCTAAGCTGTTGATAGTATTGCCTGGAGCTAGGGGTTTTGTCAGTTTTCCAGATTTTCCAGGCTTTATCTCTAGTTTTTAGTAAGGCTCTGGTGTCCCTATTTAGCCAGGGTGCGTAGTTGGCTTTAACTCTGATCTTTCAGCTGGGAGCTAGACTGTTAAGGACGTTAGAGATGCCTGGTCTAACCCATGTGTCTGTAGTGATTCCCAGTCGCAGTGGCTTAGGTCAGTATTTAGGTATCATGGAGTAAGGTTACGGTCATCTCATATTAATTTGTAGACTACTGGTTTGGGGTGATGGGAGTGTTTGTTGAGTAGGAAGGTGGGGAGATGATCACTTGGGTCATCTGGGAGACAGCCTACTGTATAGTTTTGTTTAGGATAGTTGGTTAGTGTCCAGTCTAGTATGGATTCTCTCTGTTTTCTCATTTATTCTAGTTGGTTCTTCAGTTAGTTGAGAGAACCCATATAAATTGATATGTGTAGAGGGGCTGCTGGAGTTACAGGCTGCCCAGTCAGTGTTAAGGTCTCCTAGTAGGATTGTTTCCTGAGGTAGATTGTCCTTTGTTCAGTGTAGGATGTCTACTATTATGAGTGAGTTGTTGCCTTGGAGGTATGTAGCAGCATATTATATTGATGATCTTGGTGTTTCTTATGGATAGGACAGAAAATAGGACTTCAGCATTTTGAAAAGTGGGTGGTGTGGTGTGCAGGAGCTGGAGGTTAAGGGTGTTTTTAAAGAGAAAAGCTACTCCTCCTCCTTTCCTGTTTGTTCTATTAGATCTAAGTGTATTATACCCTGGGGGGAGAAAGTCTTCACCTTGGATACTGGGTTTAAGCCAGGTCTCTCTAATGGTGAGTACATCAGGGTTGTAGTGGGTATGAATGCATGTAGGTCTGTTAGCTTGTTGGTAATGCTTCTTATGTTGAGATTTAGGATCAGCAGGTCAGATGTTTGTTTGACTGAGAGGGGCCCTGGATTTGGGTGAATGTCACCAGAGGTTAGCAGAGTTTGTAGGAGTGTCAGTATGTCCTTTTTAATATTAATTGTTTGTGAGCTTGGTATATGAGAGTTTTTCTTAGTGTGGTGAAATGGTGTCATTTTTGTTGGTGAGTAATATGTAGTAAGATTTATGATTGTAGGGCAGATGTAGAAGTGCGAGTGGGTTTGAGAGGGTGGGCTAGTGTGGGTAGTGTGATGGGAGTAGTTGTGCAGTGGTTGGTCTGTTTGTAAGGAAGTTATGAAGGTTAGCAATAGTAGAGCTAGTGATAGGGATGTAAGTGTGGGTAACATGATACTACTTTGAGTGAGTAGTACAACTAGGATTCCTGGTTGGTTGTGAGGGTAGAGGTGTGTTGTCTGGGAATGTGTTGTTGGGAGTGGGATCAGTGTGGGATGTAATTGGATTGGAGGGTGGGGTGAGGTAGGATGAGTGGGTTGGGCTAGTTGTTAGGGAATTAGGGGTTGGACTACTGGTCAGGTGATTAGGGGTTAGAATAAAAGTAGTAGTAGTGGAGGCGGGTGGGGATAGGGGGCAGCGAGGGGAGCAGAGCAAGCCTGAGTGTAGTGAGGGCAAGCAAAGTGGGCTAACACTGACTCCAAGCGTTTCTTTAGGCTTTGGTAAGTATGTAGTGTTAGCTTAAATGGTTATATGTTAAACTGAAATTTTAACTGTAATTTAAACTGTATGTTTGCACTAAGTTATAACTATGTTATGGGCACAGAATATAATTTTCTGACATTCTTAAAAGGATATAGAATTAAAGCTGGGGTTAGTTACAGATAAAACAGGAGAGGAAATGAAATGCTATTTTATAGATTTGAGTATTTCTCAAAAGAAAATTGACTTTAGTTTGGGGGGGGGGCACTAACTGGAGAGCAATATACAGCTGTTTATTCCTGGTGATGTACTTGTCAGTACAGAGGTTTGGTTAAGGAACTATACAGCAGAAATGTACTAATACACTCACTAACATTTGTTTAAGTTAATGCAGGTAAGGTATTTTACTGTCTAGACACTTGGAAGTTAAGCACCTACATTAGTGTTTTTAGTCTCTTTATTTGCAGGACAAGTGTTTGTGGGTGTCCAGTGCTCAAGAGAGAAGTTTGAAATTTCCACTGCTTAATAAGGGGGGCAGGGCCCTGCTTGACCTGAAGGATGGTTTGGATTATGTAGGATGATTACACACCAGGGGAGACAAACAGTTGCTGTGGGATTTGAAACAAAAAAACAAAATGGCCAAACAAACAAAATTTACTGCTGTCATTCACAGACGCACACTCCTACTGTAATCAGTATAACAGGCACTGTAATGTATTGCAGTTTGTCATTCATAGGCAAGCAACCTCAGCTATTTCCTAGTCATTAAAACATAAAAGACCATCATGAATAGGGTTAGCTGTAGGCAGTGTATACTGTTACCACTGCTCACAGATATATTTGGTGCCCAGCCGATACAAATAAAAATATCTGAAAGCAAAAAAAAAAAACTTTCCCCTGAAGAAAAACTTACCTTTTGCTTATATTTCAGTTTCATCCCCTAAATGTCTTTATAGTTATAAATATCAAGGTACCTGAGGAAGAAATGTACGTATAGGGGGGAAAAAGTAGTGTCCTTACAGTGACTAAGTGGTATTGTTTCAGGGTTGTTCATCAGGTCACATATTAACATCGATACTTATGCATGGATCAATGCATTTTAATGGTTTAGGTCTCCAAATTGCCTGAATGACTTATAAATGAAGTTGACTGGCTCATGAATGTATGCAATAGATTCTATGCAAGAGCTTTTCCAAAGATTATTCACTGCTCTTGGATTATTCCGAGTTGTTCATCACTCATATAAGAAAAGGGATTCCAAGATAATTGACCCATTGAGTTTTGAAAGAAGTATATTACTGGCTAACACTTCAGAGGGTGTCCTGAAGGTCAGCGATGGTACATATTTAGCTAGTGCTGTCTCTTCTCATAAGCTTCTCTCTCTTTGCATTTGCTATATCAGTCTTGTCTCATTTTCTTGTAGGTCAGCATTTCATAACCAGTCAAATATAGTCTAAGCAAAAAAAATGCCTAGGTCTTTACTGGCCTGTTTTTCTGTTTCTTAGAATAAGTGACATCTTATGGAACAGAATATTGTGTGTGTGTTTTAAATGAGTTGTATTCACAGCATTTTTGCTACATCGCTACTGAAAACAAGTTAAATATTTTGCGATTGTTTTTGCATAGTGTACTACATACAATCTTTATCTGGAACTTGCTATTAGGATTAATATACTTACAAAAGCTTGAGTAGTGGGGCTATAGATGCAGTCAAACTGCAAGTGTTCTTGTAAACTGATGGTTACTGTTCTGATCGGGATGTATCTTGTTAGTCAGGAAAAAGTAACTTGCCCCAGGAACACCCCAGTTATCAGATTCCATACCATTATAATAGCTCTTTTTAGTAAGGTGGGCTGATAAACATATAATCAAACCAAAACCACATACCCCTGACAAGAAAAGAGAAGGATTTCATACCAATAAGACCTACAAAAAAATCACTATTCAAGGCTTTCTTTTTTGTTCAGGTGGAGTTAAAATGAGCATATGTAAAACTGAGGATGTACTTTTAGTGAATGGACCTTATTGCACATCTGAGGTTTATTTTCTATCCTAGAGGAAGGCAAACATAAAGTTTGACTAGTTTGTATAACACCGAACATATGCCAAAGCCATTCTCTGTTTTAGCGCAAGCCAGCTAGCCCCACAAATCATTTAGGTTTTGTCCCCTCAGAGAGGACCAGTTCTAGCAATGAGGATTAAGGCCATGAACTAATAGTTAATTTAATTATTTAGTACTGGGCTTTATAGTCTGTATCCAATTGCCTGCAGGGTGACTCTGATCAATTAATTCAAGCATACAGTGTTCCAAAGTCACCCATTGCAAAGATGCAGATGGTACCTAGTTGGGCTTACTTGGTGAAAAAAAATGAAAAAAAAAATAGTCACTATTTGTGTATTCGTGTGTGTTGCACATTCTGCCTTAGATAACTTACACTGCATAGATGGCAACAAATATCAAATAAAGTCAGATCAGCATAGAAATAAATAAAAATGGAATTTGTTGGCACATTAATAATGTTTGGACAACCAAGTCAGCTCATGTTACAGCCTAATGGACAAGCAACAGATCCTACTGAACTTACCCCCATAGAATGGTTTCATATCTGTCCCACATGCTTCTGAAATATGTATCTGTTGTAACCCTATTATGACTTCTCAGTTTATATCGCACATCCACTACCCCATCTGTGAAAACATTCTCCTCAGTTTCTGCCCTAAGCAAACCATCCTAACTTCCTGTTGTTCAAATATTAAGCTTTTCTTGTGCCACCATTGCAGTATTTGTATAATTCTTACCTGAATAGCTTTCTTTTACATGTTTTTAGGAGGATGCTTTCTTCAGAAATGTGCACAATAATTTATATGGAATCTAGGAGAATGGATAATAAAGGACTGTCTCTTCCTGCACATCCCAGCATTCCACCTAACTTTATTGCTGCTTTCTGTTATTGACTGTATACATTTAGATCAGCTGATTTACATGTCATTTATTTCATTATCAGTCCTTTTCTGTGCTCATTTTCTGGGTTTGTTCACCCAGAAATATTGTACTTCATTGTGTTAAATAAAGATGGCATGTAAACTAATTTCTCCAGTTTTCTCATGTGGATTGTTATGATTTGTACACATCTCCTGCATCATCAATTTATATATTTGTGTACCATTAGTGGTGGTGGTGCTGCGGTAGCGTTGTCGCCTCACAGTAAGACTCTCTCTGGTTTAATTCTTAGCTAGAGCATCTTCTGCGTGGAGACATGCATGAATGGGCGTACTTTCGTTGAAGGTTGTGTGTCAGAGCTGGTAACTCAGCATGTAAAAATCAACTACCAATCATTAGTGGACCAGAGTACCGCTGTGGCGACCCCTAACCAGGAAAAGCCGAAAGACGCAAACAAACCATTAGTAAAAAGGCATTCTTTTTCTCCCAGGCCTTCTAAAATATGATTTATATAAAATAAGGAAAAGACCAACAAGTACTGATGCATGTAATTCTCCACTTGAAGCCAGCCATTTATTTGAGTGGACCTTGTATTCCTCTGTCTTCTATTGTCAAGCCAGGGTTTTATCTCTGCTAACATCGGACTGACTATTTAGCTGCTTTCTTGATAGAAGTGGTAACTTTTTCCTCTGTCTAGGTCTTTGTCGGTTTGCAAAGCTTTTCCATTTCCTCCTCTTCCTCTTTTTAACTAAGTTTTTGTGTGTGTTTTTTTGCAATTCCCTGTTGCTATAGCTTTTCTCTAATCTTTGGTATCATTTCATTTGAGAACCATTGTATTTAGTTGCTTTTCACAGGGTTGCACAACTGTTTGTTGGTTTGATGTATTCATATAGTCATCCATTTTCTAAAGCAATTGCCCCAGTGACTTTCAAAGTGTTTGCAAGCTGAATGGGTTCAACTAGACTTCTTTATTCCCAGCAAACGTCTCTAGCCTATCTAGTCAAATCTTCAGATGGTAACAAATGAGATTCATAATCTTATAATCTCATGAGCATGTTATTTATATTTCCTGGGGCCTTCCATCTTGTCAGCCTGGAACACTTCCTTTGAAGATACCCCTGTTACATCATCACTGTTTGCCCAGATCACCTCAAGTGACTCCTCAAAACCCAATAAAGGAATAACTCTTTTCCTAGATCTTCCCAAAATAATGACAATCTTATTTTGTCTTTTGAGAGTCCATTTACTATGTGGAAAAATCTCATTTTGGCTGCTTGTATCTGCAGTCTCATGCTTTTAGTCACTGCCTAAAGGTCATGATCAAAAGTGATGATGATGTGGCCCAGACTAAGCAGTAAACAGATTCCTCTGATACCCCAGTCTTTACTTCCCATGATAATCTGGTATAATAGCTAATGCAAGGGATACTACTGCTGTCATCTGTTGGATAGTCTCCTGATCCCTTCTGCCTTCTAACACAAACATGACATATGGTACATAAACTCGTCCATCTGAAATAATTGATCTCCTCTTACCAAGTTAGAGAGCAATTCCTTATGTTTAATGAGATCATTAAGACATTTAATTTAGAGGTGCCAATTTTCAGTCCAGCCAGTTCAGTGCTTATGTTATAGCAACTTTAGCCTAAGAGGACAGCATCATCTAGAGGTAACAAAAATGCAGTCCTCATGTCTCACTCTGCATGTTCTCCAGACCTTGACTTTGCCTTAGTGCCCTCTCTGTGAAAATCACAAACAGGATGACACAGAATTCTTTGAGTTGCACTTCCACCTTGAATATAATCAAGTTAATTGTGAATGCAGACACAACTCCTGCTACTTAAATACAAGGACTAAATGCCATGTACTGCTTGACACTGATGCATTATACAATATGCTTTAATCTATTATCTCATTTTAATTTAAAGTAGTTTTATTTTAGGGGTCTAGTTCACAGGATTTAGTGAACAACATTGATGGCTTCAGCTAAGACAGTGGTTCTGGTTATGTGGTACTATTGATTTTGCTGTGAATAGGCTTTGTACTTTTTTGCAAGTTACTTTGCACTGAAGTGCATGCACTGGGTTACAAGACATTTGAGAAGGCTGTTTGTAATGTTGCTATTCACACGTTCTCACTTTAATTGTATTATGAGTTTGGTCCATTGATTTCACATGTTTTAGTTCTGCTAATTGAAGGAATTCACAGATATGGTTTCATGCACATCTACAGTGGACAACTTTTCCTGGAAGTACAGGACAAGTGAAGCTTGAGTGTGTTGTCCTCACACTTCATTTCCATAGGGTGTTAATATGACATCATAATGTGGCATTATGATAGTAGTTAGGTTGCCTGCTGGCATTTATTCATAGTATGTGTGTGTTTATATTTTTAAAGGTTTTGGTTTGCATGTGCTGAAATTTTTTGCTCAGTGCATGCATAGTAGTGTGATATTTGCAAAGTCAACCTTTTGAGATCAGTGTTGTGAACACCAATATTTGGGTCATTAACTTATCAGTAGACCTCTAAGGCTGTGTTTTCGGAAACTCAAAATTAATATTGTTGAGGTGATATGCCTGAGCTTCCGAAAACTCAACTTCAAAAACAACAAAAATTTACATTTTTCTACATTTTTTGCAGGGCAGCTACACCCCCTGCATATGAAATATAACAATTCTGAGAATTCACTACAGTGGGGAAAAGGGTAAATTTCCTGATCCTCACTGTACCGCAATCTCCATTCAAAAGCTTCAGGTTTTCAGAAACCCGATCAGATGATCTTGACCATATCAATTTCAAGTTTCTGATACGGAGCTCTATGCATATATATAAAAACACACTCACATTTTTTGACCATGTAGGTGAACTGCTTGTGGGACCCTTTTCAGCCATAATGAATGCTCATTCCTTAATTTGCCTTTAGTAGCCTTCCCTAACCTCTTAGTCCTGATTATACCAGCATCTTACAGTGCATCCAGTTTATATACCCTCTGCGCAGTCTAATCTTTTTTCATGGCACCTCTTGCATCTGTCTCACTCTTTGTAGTCACTCTCCTGCACTTCACCTTCTCACCAAGTACAATGTCTGTAGGTTTTGTATGTTTAAGGCTAATGCCATATGTCCTGCTTGTAACTGTTTAACTTCTCTATGTATAGTGCACATGGTGGTACCTTGTTTTACGCTGTTTGATGTACTGCACATGGCTGTGTTCTATCCTGTGTAGTTTGTGTCATTTTAATTTATGATATACAAGTTCAGTGGATGGTTGCATTGAAGATCTGCAAATGCTTTGTATGCATAAATAAATATATTCAGTTGTATTGTTTTACTGTCCTAAACTGTTCATGCAAGAAAGTAGACTGTTAAATGTCTTATTTATTAGCAAGTATTTGTTTACTGTGAAAGTCCTGCTGGGTCATGCCATGTCCCTTTTCAGCAGAGGCTCATGGAGAAAAACTCCACAGTTAACAAATTTTACAAGATGCCATACAATGCAACAACATAAAATATATAACACAATAAAATGCAAAGCAAATCAGCAAATGTTAACTACCAAATATAAAAAAAATTAGAAGATAAAGAATGAAGAATACTGAAGCAGAAGAGAGAAATCCTTGAAATTATTATATTTTACTTTTCAGTTACAGTGCAGCAATACGCTACTGGGTCTTCAGATGAAAGCCAAGAAGCTTAGATAATAGAAGAAAACCAAAGGAAAATACACCTGAAGGAAAGCTGCATAGACTTGTTTCTTCGGAAGCATAGTTTGATCTTGTGGGAGGGTATTCCAACATTTGGATGTATGTGAGAAATACATTACTTCATTGTGTTTATTGTTTGGTCAATGGATTTGGGCAAGCTATGTGCCCTTTGACCTGAGACATCTAAATGGAGAGTATCAAGTCATTACTGTCATTAATTTGGTTGATGAAATAGATTTTGGAAAAGTTTGATGAAGTAGACTTTGGAAAAGTTCGTTTACTGAACTTTTGATATTTGGAGATTCCCAACCAAATTACCTGCTTGTGTGCTAAGCATTAATGGGTTTTACTTGGAAGGTGAGTTGTAAATGTTGCTTTTTTATTATAACATTGTTCTAGTATTGATAAAAGTGAGGAGATGCCTTTTATTAGCCAATGAGAAGGAAAGGAGAGAGTTGGCAATAGCTGTTGGGTTAGATAAGAGTTTATTTGGACCTTTCCACTCCAAGCTTCTCTGATAAAGAGCAGCAGGAGTGTCCTGGTCATCACATTGAAATAAATACAATGGCAGATGTATGCAGTTAACATTCACACCACACTTACGATCCACAGCTGACTCCTATAAATTAACCCATGTATAGTCACTGAAATCCAGAGGTTACTAGACAAGAGGAAGAAACAAATGGAGATTATTAGGACTTTCTTCTGTATCACTCATACCTACAAACAATTTAAAGTCACCATTCTACCTACTGCATGTCTATAGAATGTTGGAGCAAACAAGATTACCCAGAGAAAACCCATATGAACACCATGAGGGCATCTGTAGAGATGGCACCCCGACCAAGAAGTGAAATGGAGAACCTCTTGATGTGAGGGGACAGTGCTACCCACTGTACCACAGAATCACATATACAGTTGATACAGAAACATTCAGACTTTTGTGTGTTTAGTCACAAACATAATTAAAATGCACAGCAAATAGAGGAAGGTAGCCCTGAGTTCAACCTTCCTGGCCCTTGATTATTTAGTGGATCAGCAGCTGGAGGTACCAGTGATGAAGGGTGGGAAAAAGTGGCTTTCTCAGCCTGCCACTTTGGTGTGCGGGGGTCGTTCCTGTGGTGTGGACACATCCCCAATGATAGGGATGGTGCATTGATCACAGGGCAGATTGCTCTTAACTTCACCATTTGGGGTGGCAGAAGTTACACATGGTGGTGCACGTCACTAGCTTCACCTATTTAGGGTATACCAGAAAATCTCCTGATATGCAGGATGAGTATATATGATGCTGCAGGCTGGTTTGCTCAGCTTCTCCTTCCCAATCCACCACTGGTGCAAGTCTGGCTCCATGGAATAATAATGGGGAAACTTAAGGTAAAATGGTTCAGCCAGGCAGATGATGGCCTGTTTCAGGAGGGATCTGACACTAACAGCAGAGTACATAGTAGATGCATCTAGGAGACATTTAAGTAAGCCTTGACAGCTTACTGACTACTAAAATATTTACATATTATGAAGTATAACTTGCATAATACAACATGGTAATAAACCACTCACTGTTTAGGCACTAAGGCCAGCTGCTTACACATGATTGTTCTGAGTACAACTGCATTTAATGCAGTGTATGCATTCTGGAACAGAAGACAGTCGCATAAAATTGGAGAGACATTTTTAACCACAAGTCTGCATTACAAACAGATAAAGCCAAAATTATGTTTTCAGTAGATGGTAATGAACTTTATAAGGCAAGTTAATTGTTTATATACCGTCCATGACCATGTGAGATGGAGTGCATCAGCAATGAATTGCACTGCTTAACTTTTGCTTATTTATAGGCCAAAGCAAAGAATCATGATTACTCATAATGAAGTACAGTGAACCAGATCCCCGAAGGTACTCTCTTTTTTTTTTTTTTTTTTTTTTTTTTTTTTTTATATCTCCAAAACTCCAGACTTTTTTCTGTACTGCAAAAGCAAACTTTCTTCTCTCTTTTCACTCTTGCCTTTAATAACTTGTTGTATCTTTCTGCTTTTCCCGGTTAGGGGTCGCCACAACGGAACTCCGGTCTGCTAATGATTGGCAGTAGATTTTTACGTGCCAAATTGCCGGCCCTGATGCACAACCTTCAACGAAAGTATGCCCATTCACGCATGTCTCAACACAGAAGACGCTCTAGCTGAGAATCGAACAGGACAAAGTCTTACTGTGAGGCGACAATGCTACCGCAGCACCACCACCGCAGTTCTCTTGCCTTTAATAACTGCAATAGCTAAATCTCAGAGTGTGAAAGTCTATGCAGTCTTGCAGTGAAAGGTTTGATTTGGATTAGCCTTCTTTTTCATTATTCGATACAGAACTGTCGGGTCTATATTAGAACATCGAATATTTAACAGTTTGAATCACTAAAGGTTGACCTTTAGTGATCGAACTGTTAAAACATTGAATGTTCAGAAAAAAAAATAAAAACAAAAAAACTAAAAGATGTAGGCAGGGGGGGCAAGCCTCCTGCACCCTCCGCTACTTAAGTATACCAACTCCGGGACCGCACTACATTGAAATAGACAGAAATCTCCCCTTATGGAGATTTCCATTTACTTGTTCGATGCTCTGCAGTTTCGCTATTCTCGTGTCGACAATGTCATATTCGACATTGTTGGCTTTCGAGAATTTAATATAGACCCGAACTGTCATGACTGGCTAAATCACCTGTGGCAAAGTGATGGTGTTCTCCTTTGGTCATCACATTTATTTTCTAAAACCATGCTCTAGACTTCAAACAGATTTTGCTTGTTTTACAAGAATGCAGTTGTAAGACAAAATAGAAAGTGCATGGATGTTTGTACAGATTAATTAGAAGCCCATCATTTATAGTAGGGGCAAATGTCTTTGGGTTCTGCAAAATATGAAAATGGAAGACTTCAATGCATATACCTGGTAAGTTAAAGTTGGTATACCTGCAGGCCTGCCCCCTCATCTTAAGAGGAGAAGGTAATGAACCCCACATGGTTGACATAGGTGTGTGCTAGCACAATAGCAGGTGAATTCAAGGTCCAAGGTGGGTCACAGCAAATAATTACATGATTGTATTTGCAACATCATATTTGGACTTGTGTGCAGATATAGATATAAGTATAGATAGAGACACGCACACACACACACATATATATATTTGTCACTGTCATATCAGGATGTGATATTTAAGAAATAAGGTGCAAAAGTTAACACGGTATTGTGTAATATCATCACATAAGACTATATCGAAACGTGACATGCAAAGCTGGCCTCAGGCCATTCGAATGGATTTAGCCCAAGAGGGCCCTGCTCCCACTGGCTAAAATATGGACACTGTATCTTAATCTGGCTCATGAGACTTGCATCAGAGACACTACAGCAAAGTGCAAGGTATTTTTTTTCTTTCAGTTTTACTTTCACAGTGATTACTTTTCTTGGCATATAGTGAACTACTGGCTAGTCTAGTTTATTAATATTGCAGTTTCATGCCTCTTGTATTACTCAGGGTAATTATTAATGCTGTAGTAGCTGTCAGCTGACATTTCTGAATGCTCAACAAGGTTTCGGGTCAAATCTAAGGTCAGATTAACCATTAGATTTGTGTATCACTGGTGACTGTTCCAAAAGATGGGGCTGCTTTTAATATGAAGGCTGGCAGTGGTAATAGCTTTTATTTTGGCTTCTCTTGCTTACAGGGGGGGTGTATGATGGCTGATGATGAACAGTAAGCCTCAGGTGCTATGAAAACAAACACTAATTATCTTGCTGAACACAAAGCCCTGGGATAGAATCTTACCAGTTCAACAGTGTAGCAGACAAACACTTGATACAACTGCAGATATGGAAAAAATCTGATCTATGAGCCACACGGTTTGTATGTAGGGTAGAAGTAAAGATGAAGAGAAATCATTCCACTTTCCTGAAAGAGGAGACAAAAAACAGTGGTTTGCTCATAAAGGTATTAGTGACAGCATATTTCCAAAGTTGCATACCTTGCCAGATTGACTTTTATTCATTGAGTTTTACGTCCTCCACATCCTGACCTGCCTCCATTTACATTTTCATCTCCCCTGGAATAATAATCTGAATACTGTTGGAGTTACCACTTTTAACACGAGCTTTGTCACAACCCATCTTAACTTGAATAAGTTTACTCCCCTTTTGTCTGATATAGGACAATGGATCATTTTCCAGCACACCATGACATCACCAATTTTCATGACCATCTCTTTTTGACACATTTTTGTCAGGAGTATCTCTTCCTGCTTGTATGATGGCATTTCAACTAGGATAGTTTGGCTACTTTCTAAATGCTGACTTTGAAGAATAAATGCAAAATGTCCTTTTACTTAATGAATCCTCTTGTGGAACACTGGTCTTATTACTTATTTGTACTTTCATAAAATGAATATAATCTGCTGTCTTCAATTTTGCAGAAAAGCTCATGTTTACTTTGTGAGCACTATCTTTTATGTCGACTTTTTTTTTTAAACAGCTTAGATGGTGACCCTCAGCACCATCTAAGTAATGCATTCTAATGCAAATCAATGTCCATGACCCTAACTCTACACCTTATCTTAGAAAAAATTTTTCCATGACATTACCACTGCACAAGAACGTCTGGACACACACACAAGCACTAAATGTATCCCCTTACCTAACCTCAACTCTAGCCCTAACCCACAAACACACTATCACCCCAAATACAAACCTACTTTCCTCTTTCAGGAGCATGAACATTTAGAAACAAAGATGTTGGGTAAAACAAATGTTCAGCAAACCATCACAGAATTGGACTTTATCAGCAAATGCACATTCAGTAAAGTGTAGGAGACCCCCATATCTGTCTGTGTGTGATATATGTATGCATGCATGTATAGATAGATAAGGCTAAAGCAGATGATTCAAGGAATAATCTCATCCCCCCACAAAATTCCTGTTATTCCATAATTGTATTTCACAACATACAAGCAGGTCATGATTCAAAGCAAAGCTAATGATGTTCTTCATATTGATTACTGCTGCAGTAGCCTTAGCTATATGGGTTATATTCTGCCAAGGATATAACAGCTGGCCAGCTTTGAAAGCTTCAGAGCACCTTTCATTGTCCAAACCATCAAGCAGCATGAGCTGAGCTGACTAAAAGACAAATCTGGGCATGAAGCCCTTCAGAGCTTTACTGCTGCTGAAGAGTATGGTCATCTGAGGCTTTTGAGGGTCGACAGTTGGTTTGTGCTTTCCTTAGCTGGGCAGATAAGTTTCCTTTATGGGAAAAACTTCAATTTTCTTATTTTTTACTGATGTTTTATTACTTACCTCATCGGGAAAGTTATTTTAAATCTAGGAGTGTTGTGTTTTAATGGATTGCCTCTTGACTGTGATATACTTTTAAATAGAGCGCTCATTTCTGTCTGTTTAAAAGTAGCATTATCTAACTGATAACTATTTTCACTGAAGAAAGTGTTTATTTTAAGGATGAGGGGGGTGCCATAGTGTTTGAAGTTGCTTTTTACTGTGTGTTTTCTGTTAAAAAAGTAACTTTTGTGGACTGGTAGTTTTACTAGCATTGCTGCTTGTTTTCCCTAGGATAAAGACATCATTGTTGGCTTTATCATGAAACATAATCACACTCATGATGAGGCCTCCTTCCAGCCAGAAATAGAAAAATTTAAGCAAACATCCTTTGCCACCGCAGCAGGCCAGCAATTTGCCTCAGCCACTGATGGGTGACTGCTGTGACCATTTGTTGCACCTCAGATAACTCATCTTTTACCCCGGATCCCTCTGGTGTAGCACCTGCAGCAACTGGGGGTTAGCCTCATCCTCTTTGACTGTTGGGGTCCCATCAGTGGGCAAGTGAGAGCCACTCTTGTTGATCCTTGGAGAGGTAACAGATGAGGTTTCCCTGTTGTGTCAGAGTGCTGTGCCCATCACTGGGGAAGCAGCAGCTATCATTAGTAACACAGCTGGCCCTATTTTCCCTATCAAAAAGAAAGAAATACAAGCATGTATCTATTCCTTTTCAAATTTCTTTGGATAGGATTAGTTTATTGGGACTGGCTCAAGTTTTAATTCAGGCTATTGATCATTCTTGTAGAGTTGTTTCTGGTAAATGAAAGAGTGTGCCTCCTTTCCTGAACAGATTCAAGATTCTGTAATGTACAGGAAGATAAAGTGATGGATTCAGGGTTTTGCCCTCAGATTTCTGATTTAGACTTGGAGGAGAGCTCAGTTTCTGATTCTCCCTGTGGGGGTTTCTCTTGTTGTTTTTTTTTTGAGACTATTGATAGAATGTCCCAGTGTTTTCAGTGGCAGAAAACTGAGGTTTCGAAGTACCTCAAAAAATACTATGAGTTGTTAAAGAAGGATTTTCCATGACCTACACCCATTCATCCTTTCCTGTCTGATTTAGAGTGTGTGTGTCTTAATGCCTGCAATTTTCCTGATAGTCTGCCAGCTATCCCTAGAAAAGCAGATAGGATGTATAAAATTCCTCAGTCTTTTAAATTTTTATACACTATTCCCAAGCCTGATCAAGCAGCTATAGCCTTAGATGATTCATGTGTGGGTTTCCTCTGGGTGCTCTGGTTTCATCCCACATCCCAAAGACATGCTGTAGGTGGATTGGATACTTTAAATTGGCCCTAGGCATGAGCGCATATGTGTGTGTGTCTTCCGGGGAAGGTTGGGCTCTGGGCTGGCAACTCAACACCGTAAACCTTCACTGCCAATCATGAGTGGACATGTGATCCACTGTGACGACCCCTAACCGGGAAAAGCCGAAAGAAAAATATTGGAAACAAGTGCATACTTTTGCAACTTTGAATTTCAGAATTCTAATTTGTCAGGCTCATATGTTAAAGTTTATTATGACATATTGTGAAAGTATAAGGAATGTTTTATTTACAGTTTCTCTTTGTAAAGAAAATTCTCCTTTAAATAGCTTATGTTTCTTCTATTGCACAGGTCATTAATTGTTTGCAATGTGTGTATAACTCTGTTGATGATACTTCCAGGGCTATGGCCAACAGTTTGGTTTTAAGGAGGTTTGCTTGGCTGCATTATTCTCAGAACCTTCCAGATGATGATAAAAATTACATTTTAAATTCTCTTCCTAGTGATTTAGTGTTTGGCACCTCTGCTGCAGAGGTGATCGATAAGTGTGATTAAATTTGATCCAGGGAATCTCTAAAATTGCTCAGCCCTCTTCTTTGAAATTGTCCAAGACATTTTCTTTCTCCTCTTCAAATTTCAGCAAAAAACAGAATAAACGTTCTCAACAGAATTCAGGTAACCACAGGTTTAAGAAGTGGCAAGGAGGTTCCAAAAAGAAGTCTCAAAATCTTTTAGGCCCAGCATCAATACCCTTTATCTTTTCAGATCCCAGTACTGGGTTTGTCAGAAGAGAAATCACTTGGCAGAGACAAAAGATACAATCCCTGTGCTTTTACCATGAGCCAGTAACACAAAACTCGCAACTCTCCAGGTGAACAGCAAAAGAAAAAAAAAAATCAGAGATTCCTTTTATTGCCACCAAACAGTTGGCCAGATGCACATCATGCCCCCCCCCCCCCCCACTGCCTAGCCATTCAAGTCCCATTTCTGGGCACTACCCCAATCCTCCCCCTTTTATGAATATAAATAAATAAGCTGTAGCAAACTGATTGTTTCAAATGCAGACTTAGAAACATTTTTTTTAACTTTTAAACTGTAGCAAACTGTTTGCTGCAGTGTAACAAGCATTTGCTACAGTATAGACCACAGACAAAGTGCTACAATGCCCAGGTTTGACCACAAATGCAATACCTGCTTTTAAAATCTGGTATTGCATTAAAGAAAGATAGATCGGGATCAGCTGGTGATCAAAGGCCCAACACTTTGTGCCCAGGGCATTTGCCCCTCTCACCCCACCCTAACTTTGCTACTGACAACAAATATCCTTAAATCAAGTTCTTTCCGTCTCCCTCCCTGCTTCAAAACAGCCACCACAGATGCTTGAAGCTTTGCTTGGAGAGTAATTTTAGGAGAAATAAAAGTGCAGGGGATGTGGGACACCAAAAACAGATGCAAGTGCATAAATATCAAGAGGTTGCTTGCCCTGATCAAGGCACTCAATTCTCTGTACCATCTTTGGTCCTTGGGACCTCTTCAAATGGTTACAGACAGTGTATCAGCAAGCAAGGGGGAACTAGGTCGTACCCCCTTTGCAGACTAGCCATGTTGACTTAGGATGTGACTTCACAGCACAGTCTCATTCTACAGGCATCCTACAGTCCATCAAAGCAAAATTGTGTGACAGACAAACTGAGCAGGACCAGAACAGACCCTCCAGAATGGAAACTAGAAATGAAGTGTGCCAAGATTTGATCTGTCTGTGAGAAGTTCCTCAAGTAAACCTCTCTGAACAATCATCTGGCAAAATTCTGTTGCAGGACTCCATGCAAGAAGACCTGGAAGACAGATGCCTTTTCTTTTCTTAGCACAATAATGTTCCAGTATGCCTTTCCACTAATATCCAAGGTTTGTTTGTGTCTTTTGGCTTCTCCCGGTTAGGGGTCGCCACAGCGGAACTCCGGTCTGCTAATGATTGGCAGTTGATTTTTACGTAGCGGCTTGCCAGGCCTGACGCACAACCTTCAACAAAGGTATGCCCATTCACGCATGTCTCCATGCAGAAGACGCTCTAGCTGAGAATTGAATCGGACAGCGTCTTACTGTGAGGCGACAATGCTACCGCAGCACCACTACCGCGGGTCCACTAATATCCAAGGTACTTCTGAAAATTCAGAGGGAATTCCCTAAGATCTTGTGATGACTGTCCTCTGGTCTAGGTAACCATGGTTCTCCATTCTTTTGGATATGGCCAGGGGCAATTACCACACGCTTCCTCACTGAATGGATCTACTTATACAAGACCAGGGTGTTTGATACACCCTGACATTGATCATGTTGAATTAACTGCCTGGATGATGTGGTCTTAATTCCTTTTAGGCAACTGTTTTCTGAAGACATGCAGCCGATACTGATAGAGGCAAGAAAGCCTGCTATTAAAAAAATCATATATTACAAAATGGAGAGGGTTTTCTAGTTAGTGCCAACAACATAACCGGCTCCCATTCAGGGCTATTTATTCTCTGTTTTTATAATATTTGTCAGAGTTACTATCCATGGCCTTTCTTATTCCTCTATCAAGGTTCATTCAGCAGGTATTTCAGCATATCTGTTCATGGATACTCCTCTTTCCTGGCAGCCACATGTCAAAATGTTCTTGAAAGTGGGTTTGCATAAGAGGCTTCCAAGTAAACTGGTGTCCCACCTTGGAATCTTAGTTTTGTGTTAGAGAAACCAACACTCACATTTGAACCAACTAATCTGTCTGACTTGAGGTTCTTAACATGGAAACCAGCTTTATTGATTGCTCTGACCTCTGTAAGAAAGGTATCTGCATTACAAATACTTCTGGTTAGTCAAACCTACCTCATTTTCTACAAGGACATGGTTTCTTTAAGAAATAATCCTTCTTTTATGCCTAAAGTGGTATCCAAGTTTAAGTCAAACTATCCATCTCTCCATTTTCTTTCCTGAACCCAAAAGTGAGGAAGAAAGGATACTCATTACCTTGGATGTCTACAGACAACTTGGGTGCTATCTCTTCAGAACTCAATCTTTCATATCTTTGGATCAATTGTTCATTTTTTGTGAAGGTAAGAAGAGACGACCATTATCAAAACCGAATATTTCCAAATGGTAGTCTAAGGCTATTACCTTTTGTTATACTTGTGACAATGTGAGGTAGTGCCAGCTTTGCCAGGAGGAGGAGGGCAGTGGATGTGTAACATATCCCAGCATAGCTAGCTGGAGATTTGTAAAGAATTATAAGTCATTTGTATATTCAAACTGATTTGTATAGGTGCTTGTGTTGAAAATATATTTGTAAAGCTGCTTGTGTTAAAATGTACCAGTAGTGAGTCCTGCTGGGCAGAATATAAATACCTGTATGTCAGACTGTATTGTAACTGTTGAAATGAATGTACTGTAACAGAGGATACTGGAAAGGAAGAGGTTTAATCTCAGTCCAGTTAACTTTGAAAAATAGTCTGAAATTAATTTACCTGGTTTAAGCCATGAAGATTGTATCTTACCATTCTGACTGCAATCAGAGACTAAATGTCTGTGAAAACCAGGACTAGGAATCCTACTGTATTGTATTCAGTATGAACTAATTGCTACCCTGGAAGGGTGGAAGTTTTTGAAATGGCTTTATAGCTTCCAGATCCCATAAAACATCTTAGCAAAGCTCTCTATGTATGTGTATTATGACACATGTACTAGATTCTGCTTCAGTTTGTCCAGATGTACGTGATGTAATTCTGTAATCCAGCACTGAAATAATGTTTTATTGCTAGATGAGACAGAAGTCTCAGGGAATTCTGTTTTTGAAACATGGCAAAGAAGGATCACTCACCCACTTCATCTTGCCTAGCTCTAGTAAGTCAACTAGGGAACAGTAATTATTTAGATCAGTCAGGAAAAAATAGTGAGATTAGTTAAGTATTGTTTTTCAGTATCCCTGTGAACCTTTCCATTTGTGCTATTTTTAATATGTCATGTGATTAAAACTCTGGTGTTTATTGTAAACATATTTAGTATTTTCATATTCTTTTATTATTAAATATATTTAAACTTTTCATGATGACTGGTCTTTGATAATATTTTAATCTTTGAGAGTACTTATATTTATTTGGTGACACTGTGGCCACTACTGAAAGCCTTGCTGCATTAGTCAAACACTACCATTTGTATTTGTATTAATTTTAGTAAGTATGATTGGATACCCTGGTAAGAGTCTTAGAGTAGAATGCTTTGGAGTGTTCTGGTGACAGTATCTACCTTATAGTCTGGGCAGAGGGGGCATGGCTGGTAAATCTGTGCCAGCCTTTCCCAGATGTGTGTGTTTGTGTGTGTGTAAATCAAATCTCAGTGTGTATGTCAGGTAGTTGGAGCAGGGACATAGAACACTGGTTTCACAGAGAGGGTGGTGGAGGACTTGGCTTGGAACACAAGGCTGAGGACTCGACTGTACAGCTGTGGTCAGTCTGAAGTATGAACTGGGGACTGGTGAGAGAGAAGGAACCCCAGTTCCAGGATGGGAGTGTGGTCCCTGTGTGCTCTTAAGGGAAATTGTACTTTGTGCAGAGAGCTGCATCTGGAAATACTGTATGTATCTGTATTTGTTCCAAGTGAATGTCCCTCACTGTTGTCAATGGTGAGGACTGAGTCTCCTTGATTTCTGCCCCAGAGGAGGGATATCACAATACCTACCATAACAAATCTATTCCAGGCAGAGTTGAGATGCAGTCTACAAGAACCTTGGCTTCCTTTACGGCTTTTCAGAAAGGATTAGATTCTAGAAGTATTCTAGAAGCTGCTAATTGGTCCTCTGTACATACTTAAAAAAAAGGCACTATAAGGTGGATTCCTTCAATAGGTCTAGATTATATCTGCTAGGACCATCTCCAGGGGCTTCTGGACTCTTCTCCTTCCATCTCCCAAATATAGTAAGCTTTGGTAATCTTCCCATATAGGTAAGGCTACTGCAGAAGTGATCAATATGAAGAACATAGTATAGTTGTGTAAGCTGAATGTACTATAACAGTATATGTTCAAATGATCACTGCTGCAGTAGCCACTCCCTCCCTCAACCCACCATGTTTTTTTGTGTGTATTTTTTTAGTCCAGGGTGTGAACATTTATTTCTTGCTACACCTAACCTCATCCTTGCAGGACTCAGCCTCCTACTATCTGCTGTCAGGAAAGTTCCGAAGGGCTTCACACCCAAGCTTGTCTTTTAGTCAGCTCAGCTTGAGCTCCTTGACTGTGTGCACACATGTAAGGTGCCCTGAAGCTTTGGAACCTGGCCAATTACTGTATCCTTAGCAGGATATAACCCTTATAGGTAAGGATACTACAACAATGATCATTCAAACTTCTACTGTTATGAAACGTTCAAATTACACAAATGTACTTTTCAGGGGTTTGGTCTAAATAAATCTTGTAATAGTGAAGAAAATGTGACTTTTAAGAAAAGTCATACTTATTATTAGAGTTCTGTGTTTAATAATGAAGGCATTTCTCCTGATTATAGAAAGTAGAAGCCATCAAAATTATTTTACATTCTAATGTCCACAGTGCAATAAGCATTTACCAGGCAAGGAAAAATGCATCAATGCGTTTATATTTTTTCACCAATACTGAAAATATAGAAGGAAATTACACAAATGAATGGAAAGTGGTACAGAACTAAGTCTTACAAAAGTTAAAAGATTGTAAAATGACAGACCAGATGATTGCTTGCCTTAAAAACAGGAAAAAAGACCTTGCTAATATTAGGTTTATCCTGCCGCATCAGGTGCCATACTGGCACAAGAACACCAAGACCATTATACATAAATGTGTACGTAATAAGAGCCTTGAAGCATATTTGTGAAAGTGATTGGTGATAGTATGATAGTGTTCCACTTGTGTGCGAAAGAGATGCATTAAGATGTTATATGCAATGGCGTTTGGTATGAAAATGCCCAATAGGAAATCAGGCTACTCAAAATTTACATGTAATAAAAGATGAACAGACAGATACAACAAAACTGAATGACCCAAATCAGTATATGCAGACCATAACCAAACTAAAAACAAACCATTTATATAACTGGTTACCAAAGTCCTACAAGGTATAGTTACTGAAAATTAAATAAGGGGAAAAAAAGAAGTAAAGGAACAGTCATTGATGAAAAATAAATGATCTGATTATCATCCATCCATGGTACAAGAAGGTCAAACTTCCACAGTGGTGCAGCGGAAGCGTTGTTGCCTCACAGCAAGAGGTTCTCCCGTTCGATTCTCGGCTGGAGTGTGGGGAGTGCCTTCTGTGTGGAGTCTGCATGTCCTCCCCGCGGTTGGGTGGGTGTTCGAAAGACATGCGTAAATGGGCGTGCCTTCGTTGAAGGTTGAACATTGAGCTGGCACCTCAGCGTTCGTGAAAATCTACTGCCAATCATTAGTGGACCGGAGTTCCACTGTGCCCGTAACCGGGAAAAGCCAAAAGACGATGACAACATGGTACAAGAAGGTCAGTATTCAACAGCAGAATAAGGGGAGAGCTAGCCCAGTAGTATACAGGGATGAAGCCATGGTTTTGCTAGGTGCCCAAATTTATTTAGTGGCTCAGGTGTCTCATGAAGCTGACAATAAAGCCTATTCTAGTGAGGAGTTATTGTGCTGCCTTGGGCATATCATTCTGCAAGCCATGCTGGAGACCAGGAATTGAAACACTTGACTGTCTGAATGTGTTAATGGACTGAGCTGGTTTGGTTGTATTACGACCCAGTGTGGACAAATGCTTAACTGGTCATTCCTCATTGCCTGACCAAGCCTGCCATGATTTAATCAGTACAGAGAGTTTAGAGGATGGAAAAAATCTTTACCATAAATGGCAGAATATATGATGCTGCAAGCTTTAGTGCCACTCTTCCAGCCAACTGATTGGTTCTTTCCCTTTCTCACCCAGACTGTGATATACCCTTCTGTGAAGATACTGGGCAACTGGGTACAAAAACATTTTCTTCCCTTTTCTTCATCAGATTTGCTCCCTTCATAGTGTAGTATCGGGCTTGGTAAATAAGAATTAAGGGAGCAAGGTGAGCAGTAGGCATCAGCTGTGGAATATACAAAGAGACTGCATGTATGGCAGTAGTGTTCTTAAATTTGCAGCAGCTAACTCACCCCCATGACCTAACTTTGACATTCTCTGCATTGGCTAGCTAAATAAAACAAAAAATTAAATACGTTATTACAACAAGGTATGAACACCTTAAAGTGTTTAAAAAGTTTGTTTCTTAACTTCAAACAGCATCCAAGGCTTCCAATAGTAACTTATTATATATATATATATATATATATATATATATATATATATATATATATATATATATATATATATATATATATATACACATGTGTGTATATCTATATATAAATATATATATATACATATATATACATATATACATATATATATATATATATATATATATATATATATACATATATATATATATACATATATATATATATATATATATATATATACATATATATATATATATATATATATATAGGTCCCCTACACATGGTCAACATTTCACAATGTCGAAGACCATAGACCATATGATCGACATTAGAAATGCCGACCATGCGGAACCGGCATCTCTGTACAGTGCAGAATGGAAAGATTTCAATTTCCGCACTGTAGTGCAATCTCGGAGTTGGTATATTTAAGTTATGGGGGTGCAGAGGGGCATGCCCCCCCCCCCGCTAGCATTTAAAAAGTAGGTTTATGTTGTGTTCTATTTTTTTTTTTTTTTTTTTTTTTTTCTTTTACATGTTTGAAATTTTAAGAGTCGAACATATGGTCTCGGCCATATGGGACCTATATACACACACACACATATATATAATATGGCTGAAATCTCAGAATGCATATGGCCGAAGCCGTATGCTCAAATTTCAGAAGCTCGACCTTTTGAAAGGGAAGTAAAAAAAAAAAAAAAAAAAACTTCTGACATTTCGAGCATATGGTCTCGACCATATGCATTTTGAGATTTCAGCCATTCGACTTTCTGAAGGGGAACCTTATATATATATATATATATATATATATATATATATATATATATATGTGCACACACACACACAGTGGATATAAAAAGTGTACACACCCCTGGTGAAATGCCAGGTTTTTGTGATATAAAAAAATGAGACCATAAAAAATAATTTCAGAACTTTTCCCACCTTTAATGTGACCTATAACCTGTATAATTCAATTGAAAAACAAATCTGTTGGGGAAAAATATAAAAAAATAAAAAATGTACAATAAGCTGGTTGCATAAGTGTGCACACCCTTAAACAAATACTTTGTTGAAGCACGTTTTGATTTAATTACAGCATTCAGTCTTCTTGGGTAGGAGTCTATCAGCATGGCACATCTTGACTTTGCAGTATTTGCCCACTCTTCCTTGCAAAAGCACTCCAAATCTGTCAGATTGTGAGGGCATCTCTTGTGCACAGCCCTCTTCAGATCACCCCACAGATTTTCTATTGGATTTAGGTCTAGGCTGTGGCTGGACCATTCCAAAACTTTAATTGTCTTCTGGTGAAGCCATTCTTTTGTTGATATGGATTTATGTTTGGGGTCATTGTGCTGAAAGGTGAAATTCCTCTTTATCTTCAGCTTTCTAGCAGACACCTGAAGGTTTTGGGCCAAAAAGTGACTGGTATTTGGAACTGTTCATAATTCCCTCCACTTTGATTAAAGTCTCAGTTCCAGGTGAAGAAAAGCTGGGGTGCCTTCTGTGTGGAGTCTGCATGTCCTCCCTGTGGTCGCATGGGTTTTCTCCCACATCCCAAAGGCATGCTGTAGGTGGATTGGATACTCTAAATTGGTCCCTAGGCATGAGTGTGTGTGTGTGTGTGTGCCTTCCATGGAAAGTTGGGCACCAGGCTGGCAACTCGACCCCGTAAAACTCCACTGCCAATCATGAGCAGACAGGTGATCCGCTGTGGCGACCCCTAACCGGGAAAAGCCGAAAGTAGTAGTCTTCACCCAGTCCCACCCTAGCTTGAAACAGCTGTATAAACAGAAAATGAATGTTTTAGAAAAATATGTAGTTTAAGCAAGAAGCAAGCATTTTAAATAAGTTTGAACACTAGAGAATTAAATTATACTGCATTTAATGTAATATTGCATGTTTCACTATAGTTTCATAAACTGGGTGACTGGTAGGTGTTACTGTGCATAACAAAGTGTTGTCAAATGAAATTTCAAAGTGATGGGCTGTGGGTAGATATAGTTTGGCATACAAGTGTATTAGATGTACTTTCATTATACACCAGCATACATCAGGAGCAAGATGTAGATAATATAAGGAAATATCTTACAAAGTTTATGAAGTTTGATAACAGGCATATCAATACACTTTGTTTTTTGTTAGAATTGGTATTGAATAATAATTTTTTTGTTTTTGGAAACAGGATTTTTAAACAGAAAAAGTGTGCTGATGGGAGCCAGGATGGCACTTGTTTTTGCCAGTTTGGTAATGGCATGGTGGGAGCATGCATTTTTAAGCTCCCTCCATTTAATCTCTAAAATAGGTTTCTATAAATGTTTTATTGAGGATTTGTTTTTCTATTGGTGTAGAATCTGAGATGAATTTCATGAGTTCTTTATGGACATTTAGTACTGATTTTTTAAGGTTTACTTTAGGTGGCATTGGTTTATCAAATATTTTTTTAGATCTTACCATAAAATTAGATGAAGAAAAAAATTCTCCAAGTTTTTAGAAAAGAGAGTTTTGTGAATAATTATTTACATAGAGTCAGCACCTCTTGCATATAAAAAGGGGTTATTAAGGGACAGTTGATCCGACTAAAGATGATCACTAGTATAGATTGTGAGTTTTATGAAGATATAAATTTGATTATCGGCTGGGGTGCCTTCTGTGCAGAGTCTGCATGTCCTCCCTGTGGACGCGTGGGTTTCCTCCGGGTGCTCCGGTTTCCTCCCACATCCCAAAGACATGCAATAGGTGGATGGGACACTCTAAATTGACCCTAGGTGTGAGTGTGTGCGTGTGTGTGCCTTCTGTGGAAGGTTGGGCGCTGGGCTGGCAACTCGACACTGTAAAACTCCACTGCCAATCATGAGTGGACAGATGATCCGCTGTGGCGATCCCTAACCGGGAAAAAGCCGAAAGAAGAAGAAATACATTATTCATTAACAGAGGTTACGACAGTGACTTCTTGTCAAACATTAAGACAAAGTATAGCCAAAGCCACTTTTAAATGTGGACAAAGAAAATTTGATGGAGAAAAATTAAAGAACCCACTACAGACTAATTTAATAATCAGGCTTTTAATCAAGAGTTTCCACTACCCATTACTCAATATGTGGGTAGCATCAAGAATACACTAATAAATAAATGGAAAATTATTTCAGGAAACAAAGACTTGGTTAAAGTGATTGGTGAGAGAGACTTTTTTTCACTTATAAGTGTGCTGATAACATAAAAGTTTTATTGGATAAACAAAATTGCAATAATTCAGATATTTTTGCAAGCAAGTACTTATAAGTGCAACATGTGTAAATATTGCAGGGTTTCTGTGATGTATCAAATGTTTATGTAAAAAGAATAAATAAAACAATTTTGGCAAAGAACAGATTTGATTGTAGTTCTAAAGGTATAGTGTATCCAGCAAGCTGTGAAATCTGTAATAGTTACTATGTTGGAAAAACAATTAGGAAATTAGAAAATTGTCTAAAAGAATATACAAGTATATGGCAGTCACAAAAAATAAAGATTTTAATAATTCCTTGGCCAAACATGCTGTGGAATGTAAGAATTTTAGAAAGTTTCAATTTTTTTGTGCTTGATAATGTTTCTTTGAATGAATTTGCAGGGAATGTTAACCTATGTTTGGAATGCAAGGAAGCTGAGTGGCAAATTAGATTGGCATCTGACATAACACCTGGTTTAAATGTTTATAAACATTAAATGTTTTCTGTTATCTCAAAGAATTTGACATAAAAATAATTTTTTTGATATGTTAATATTTTGAGATTATTTAATGATTTCTTAAAACGTTTACTAGGTAATGCACTATTTTTATGAACCAATAAGTTTTTTTTAGGAAAGGAAGTGGAATGTATGTAGCTGTTGTGTGAAGGGATGTCATGTGATGCATTTCTTTATTGTTTAAGATGAATCATAAGTACATTTAATGTATCTGAAAAAGTTCTAGTGTACGTATTATTTTTCCTTTCTGTACTGTAGTTTTTAGTTTTAATGATATACCATTATATTATTATTTAAATTTAATTTGGGGCTTAGTCCTGGCCCAGTCCACCCTAGCTTAAAACAGCTGCATAAACAAGAAATTAATGTTTTAGAAAAATATATAGTTTAAGCAAGAAGCAAGCATTTTTAAATAAGTTTAAACAGTAGAGAATTAAATTATACTGCATTTAATGTAATCCTCCATGTTTTGCTATAGTTTTATAAACTGGGTGACTAGTAGGTGTTTTTGTGCATAACAAAGTGTTGTCAAGCTTCAAAGTGATGGGTTGTGGGTAGATATAGTTTGGCATATAAATGCCATATCACCTTAATTAATGGTAAGCACTAATACAGAACTGAATGACTTGTTATTAATTGATAAATGTTTTTTTAAACACCTTTATTAAACATGACATTATTTTATGATGTGACATAGGTAATCATGTAGTAACAGAAAAGAAAAAAAAAACCGCAACATTTCCTTTGTAATGGTCCTGCAGTATACACTTAATGTAATCTTGGAGGCGAAAATAGTTATATTGCTCAGTTTCTACCTTTCTTTAAATTTCACTCCTCATGCTATTCTTCATGTATTTAATTTGTCTGTTCCCCTTTCTAAAGCTCCCATCTCCTGTTCCTTTATCTCATTTACAATATTCAGTACTTCAATTGCAGCTGGTTTAGATTTGGTTTTCCCTCTAATAAATGTCTCTTGCTTGCAGTGAATAACATTAAACTTAGTAACACCTTATAATGTCTGAGGAATTGAGATCCTATATTCCAACTCAAAAGAATAATTTCCTTAGTTACAACCATTAGCTTCCCCAATATTTCTAATAAGGTATTCTGTTGGGAGTTTTTAAAATCTTCCAACTCCTTATCCCCCTCAAAAAAATGATCCCAATATTCTGTTTCTTTCCCATCTCACTTTAGCATTTGCTATTTACCTGAAGATAAAACTATCTGAAGTCTGCTTGGGGTATAAAAATACCAATGCAAACACTTCCAAGTAAAGTTTGTCTTTACAAAGATGAACCTTAAACGTTATAGCCCAACTACAGAATAAAATAACTCATGCCAGATAGTATAAAAGGAGATATCAATATTTTATTGCCGTGTCATTTTTATTTTATTTATTTTATTATTTATTTTTTTTATTTTATTTTACATTTGTTGACCGGGATAGTCCGACTGGATACATGTCCATTTTCAGCGGAGGCCCGGGGAGCAAAGCTCCACAATGTCAGAAGGTTACATACATGTTCAATATTACATATTATTACATTTAGTAGTCCAGTTAAGGAGAAAGATATACAGTATATATCATAACAAAAACAATCTAGCAATAGCTATCCAAAAAAAAAAAAATAATACAATGGGCCCTATACAATATTATAAAGCATGTTAGGTTAAAGGACAACAGCAGCCTTTGAGCTTGAGTACTATACAATGGTCTGGTTTAAGGTTATAGGTTCATACCTTAGGTTGTCTTTTTAACAGAGGTTTAGGGGTTACAGATATGGTTAGAGATTGGACAAGGAAAAATTGTGTTTGGTCTTTTGAAGATAAAAGTTAAGTTGTTAAACTAGGATAAGTATGGGGAGAAAGAGATCTAGGTTAAATGAGGAGAGCTAATCTGGGTTAGAGCACTGGCAAAGCCAATGTGACTTAAAATGGAGTTTTAGTTTCTTTTTGAATTGGACCAGGGAGGTAGTAAGAGTAAGGTTACAGGGGAGGGAGTTCCATATTTTTCCAATGACATTGGCAAACAGAGAGTCACCCCCTGAGTTATGGGATTTGATTGTTTGGACAAGTTGCCTATTTGATGAGCGAAGACAGCTTAGATTGGAATAGGGAAGAATTAAATTTTTCAGTGCAGGAGTGTTATCAGGTTGTTTGAGAATTTTAAAAGCTTCTATGAGTTGGTTCATCTGGAGAAGGTTAGGTAGTTCTATCCAGCCTAGGTTTTTTAGGTTAGTGCAGTGGTGAGTTCTATAGGGCATACCAGTTGCAAATCTGGCAATGTGATTATAGCAAGATGAGAGTTTGTTTAGGTCGGATTTGTTAAGGTTAGTAAGCACAGGAGAGGCATAGAGAAGGGTAGAGAAAAGATGTGAGCGAGAAATGGCCACTTTGGCAATTGGAGTTAGGAAAGTTTTAATCCTGTACAATGACCCGAGTTTCTTGTTAACTGTTTTAATGGTATGGTTAATGTGCATGTCGAATTTAAGTTTATTGTCTATGGTAACTCCTAATAGTTTAGTATAGGAGTCTGGTGAGATGATAGTCCCATTGTTGGATTGTATGGTAAATGATATGGGAGAGGGTTTATGGGTTGGATGGAAGAGTAGTAGTTTGGTTTTGTTTGGGTTCAAGATCAAATGACGCCCTGATAGCCAATTTTCTACTGCAGTAAAAATGTGCTGGGTTGTAGATAGCAAATTAACTGGGGGAGTATCAGAACAAACTAATGTAGAGTCGTCTGCATATTGAATACAAGAGGCCTCAGGGATGACTGTATAGAGGTCATTGATAAAGACTGAAAAGAGAAGAGGTCCTAATATAGAGCCTTGAGGAACCCCTATGGTATTAGATAATAGGCGCGAGAGCTTATTCTGCCAGAGTACTGCTTGTTGCCTATCAGACAGGTAAGCATAAAACCAGTTTATGGCTTGGTTGTCTAAGTTCAGGGTTTTCAAAGTATGGAGTAGTAGCTGGTGGTCAACCATATCGAAGGCTTTAGACAAGTCCAAAAAGAGAGCCGAGGATATTCTTTTATCATTCCGGTTATGGTTAATAGTGTTGGTAAAAGAGAGAAGGGCAGTGGTTGTGCTATGGTGGGGTCTGAATCCGTGTTGAGAATTGGCTAGTAGATTATTCTGGGTAAGATAGTGTAGAAGTTTGTACACATTTTTCCATGATTTTGGCAAGTGGTGACAATATGGCTATTGGCCTATAGTTTGAAAGTTCTGTGGATGAGCTCCCTTTATGGAGTGGTATAACATAGGATATTTTCCATATTGAGGGGATTGTGGACTCGGTTATGGTCCGATTAATTAGGATTGAGACAGGATATGCTATGACATCTGCAGCTTTTTGCAGATATTTGGCTGGGAGAAGATCTGCAGAAAGGGTAGTTGGTTTTAGCTTTTTCAGTAAGGATCGGATGAGGGAAGTGGAGACAGGTTGGAGGTTAAGGGAGATGAGCGATTTAGATATGGGGTCTGTTATTGAGGTCCTGGTAGCCGATAGTTGGTTGGCTAAGGATTGAATAGTCTCTGTAAAGTAAGTATTAAATGTATTTGCTACTTCTACTGGGATTTTATCAATTAATGTTCCTGGGGTTGGAGTGTTGGATTTACCCGGTTGGAGAAGATTATTTAAGCCCACCCAGAACTTTTGAGGATTGTTTTGATGTTTATATTGCAGTTGGCAGTAGTAATCTTTTTTGTTATTTGTAATGGCCTTTTTAGTCTCATTCCTTAGCTGTTGGAATTTAATGCGGTCTAGGGGTAACTTTGTTGCATGCCATTTGTCCCATACTTTGTTTCGGAGTTTGATTTTTGATATGGAGTCTTTTGTTAACCAAGGTACTATTTGTGCTTTAATTCTGAATGATCTTTTTGGAGCATGAGAATCTAGTATGCTTAGGAATGTGGAGTTAAAATTTGTTACAGCATCATCCAGGGGAAGATACTTTAGCGTTGACCAATTACAAGATTTAAGTTCCATTTGAAATTTTGTGAGGTCGAACATTTTCTTATTCCTGACAGACCTGTAAATGGTCAGTTTAGAGATTTCTATTTTGTCTTTTCTAATATATGTAATGAGGTGATCACTGAGGTCATTGGGAATGGTTGCAGATGTATACATATGGGGATGAGTATTAATGAGTATCCAATCAAGGATACTCTCTTTTTGGTTGGAATTACCTATTCTGGTGGATGAGGATATAGTCTGAGAGAATCCATGGAGGTTTATATGAGTGGGGTTGGAATCCGATAGGCATAGGTTCCAATCAATGTTGACATCACCCAACACTATAGTTTCTTGAGGGCAGTTGTGAAAAAAGCTGCAATGTGCAATCAGGCTATATTACAAAAGAATAGATGTTTTTCATGTCATTTTCTAGCTTATAATACAGGCAAATGAACTTTAAACAAGTCAAGCATGTGCATAGGAGGTTACTAAGCTAATGGCCATAGGGTCTTTACAAGCCTAGCCATGTAAAAATCCTGTGTACCCTAACTGACCATAGTTAGATGGTCATTGTTAGAGTGACTAACCAGCACTGACTATCCCTGTCCATGAAGGACATAGGTGCCACCCCCAGAGTGAATTTACAGTCACACATCCAGTTGTCAAGATTGTGCTTAAATAGGGTCATTGAGGAACTCTGTTTCATATGAAGTGGGAACTTATTCCAGAGGAGTGGCAATCTTTGTGAGATGCAGCTCTGTTCAACATGTTTTGTTAATGTCAGTCTAGGTTGAGATCCCTGGATCGAGTGACTCTTGTCCTATTTGATTTGCTTATGTGCAGCATTTCCATTAGGGCAGAGTCAGACTGCTCTGTAGGCCAGGCACAGATCACCTCTCAGCAGCCTGTATGATGCAGAGTACAGTGACAGGACTTTCAATCTCTTTATGCAAGTCGCATTTTGGAGGCCCCGGGTTCTCTTTGTTAGAAAACTCTGTGGTGTCTCCAGTTGCTGCAGGTGTCTTGAGATACATACAGAAGGGAGCATTGAACTCAATTAGTGGTCTGATAAGAGCTGAGTACAGTGGAGTTATGAATTATAACCTCTTTAGTCTTGGATGTGATGCCCTTATTTATGAGATGCACAATGTGGAAGGCTTTCCTTGCCACTATGGACACATGGTGATCAAAGCTTAGATTTCTGTAAACCTGTGTTCCCAAGTCTCACATCACTGGGTTTGAGCTTAAATGGGTACTATCTCTATCATAATTAGCAGGGGCTACTTCTTTGTAAAAGGGAAGGAGGCATTTTTTTGCATTTAATTTTAGTTCATGACTTGGGCATAAATATTTTTTCTGTGTCACACCTTTCTGTAATATATTTACATCATTGGGGGGACTCAATGATTGCACCCAGTTTGCAGTCATCTGCATACTTGGTAAGCCTCAGGCCATCTACTTTTGCCTGGACCTCAGAGAAATAGATTCCAAACAGGAGAGGGCTCAGCACAGATCCTTGTGGCATCCCACTGGAAACTGGTCGAGGTGGACTCCCAACTTTGACAATGTGCATTTTGTTTGTGAGCCAGTTGGCTACCCATCTAGTCATGTATGGGTTAATCCCCAGCTGGGAGAGATTTTCAATGATCCCCGAGTGAGGGATTGGGTCAAAAGCCTTGGCTAAATCAAAATAGGCAGTATATACTGCTTTGCCCTCATCCAGGGCTTTCATGACATTCTCAAAGAAATCCACCAGGTTTAATAAGCAAGATCTACCCTTGACGAAACCAAACTAGGTTGGGTCAAAAGTTTTAAGGTCATCTGTGTCCTTGCTGATAAGGTCCATGATAATTCTTTCCATGACCTTGCTGGTTAGGCTTATGGGTTGATAGTTTCCTGGGTCGGTTGATGGACCCCCTTTGTTCAAGGGGATTACTGTTGCTGTTCTCCACTGGGGCAATGCCAGTGCTCAGCCTATGGTTAAAGAGTGCCAAGTGGTTCCACTAGGTCTTGTTTGAGATTGTTTAGTAAGCCACATGCAATGTTATCCAGTCCCATATAGGCCCTGTTTTTGGCCTTGGAAAGCATTTGAATGACCTGTTCTATGGAAATACTCAGTAGAGGACTGGTATCAGGAATGATTTCGGGCATGGCTGGTGGGGACAGGGGGGTGAAGTTATTGCCACATCTGTCAATTTTCAGGTTGGCAGTTTCATCAGGTTCAGTGTGAGGGGTACCATCCACTATAATTTCGGCACACAACTGGGCGTTCCCTTTTAGGTTTTGGATTTAGCTAAAGAATACCTTATGGTTGTCTTTAGCTATGGATGATAATTTAGCCTCCTAACTAGCCTTAGAGGAATTTATAAGATATCTGATTTACTTGTTCAAGCTGTGGAGGGTTTTCTTCCTCTGTTGAGTAAGTTCCCTCTTGTTCTTAGATATCAGTTTCTTTCTTTTGTTATATAGTTTATTTATACTTAGTCCACCATGGTGGTTTGTGTTTTTGGGAGCACCTGGTTTTAGTCCTGTCAGGTGCGACTGAGTCAGTACATTTGTTTAAGTGGCTATAAAGGGTATCTGTGTATACTTCTGCATAGGAGTTATTGTTGGCTGTGTTAGTAGGGGCTTTGAAACTTTTTATACCATCGCTTAGTAGATTATAGTTTACTTTGGAGAAAATGTTCAATTCTTTTTGCTCTTGTGGGGGCATCGGGTCTGATCTTTACTTCAAATGAGACTGATTTATGGTTTGACCTTACCAGGGAAGGCAACACACAGGGGGTAGTGCAGTGATCCCTCCATGTTGGTGACCACTAAGTCTAGGACATTTCAGCCCCTTGTTGGGGTGCAGACCAACTATTCCAGGGTATTTGAATTAACAAAATCTGGAAACCTCAGTGTTTGTGCTTGTGCTCATTTACGTCACCCAGTCGATGGAGGGATAGTTGAAATCTTGCATGACAAAGGTGTTTGGCTGTATACTGAGTGACTCCAGCAAGTCCAGGTAGGTGGTTTGCTTCCCCTGGTTCATGGTTGTGGACCTGGAGCTAGTGATGATGTGTGGTAGGATTTTTGCCTATAGTTATTTTGACCTGAAATAGCTCAAAAGAGTCGTACTGTTTTACCAGTCTCTAGGTGCATTTGGATTTAATGAAGATGGATACACCTCCACCTTTGGTTCTTTCATGCTTGCTTTGAGGTCTGATCATGTGAAAGGCATTGTAGCCTTGTAAGGCTGGGGTGCTCTCTGTGGCCTTGAACCAAGTCTCTGTGACTGCACAGACGTTAGCATCTTCCAAGGTGAGGAGTGTTTAAAAAGAGTGCAGTTTATTGTTTAGACATTAAGCAGCATGACCTTCAGTTTGTCTCTAGCTGATTTCTTTATGTTGGAAGCTTTGTTGTTTTGACATTGTCTAGAAAAGGCAGCATAGGGGAGGCAAGTGTCTTCATCAGTAACCGAAAGCTTTGAGGAGGCAGGTGAAGGCCATCTCTGGCAAAACAGCGTGGTCTGTTGTCCATGTCTTCCCAGGCTGTCAGATGCTGGACCCCCCTGGAGTGACATCAGAAGTTAAGCCAGTTATTGAACTCCATCCTTTTTTTGTCTGTATTGTGGCATCATCCTAGGTGAAGATATAATGCTGTTTAGGGACACACCTACCTAGGACATAATCAGAGAATTCAGACATGTCTCTCTTCGTATAGTCCAGAAAAGTATGTCTCCAATCATTCATTCCAATTTGTAATAAGCAGGCACAAACAGTAAAACAGTCTAAAAGGCGCAAATTAATGCATTAAAACAATAAAATACAGATGAAAAAGTGCAGCTCAAAATAAATGTTATTTCACAGCACAGTATTCTGAGCCTTACTGAGAACAAAAGGTGTAAATTTAGCATTGAGTTAAATAAGTGAAACACTTGAGCACTCGTCAGATATATTGAATAGTTTAGCACAACCAATTTAGATTAACATATGTATGTGTTTATATAAGATGCATTGTATATTTGTGTATGCTTGTACACATGCATGTATGTTTTGTAAATGTTGTCAAGTATGTATACATATATACCGGTTTACCAGGTTGTATTAAATGTTATGGAGCTTTTTTTCCCCTCAGGATTTCAATCAAAATGGGACAAAATCCCAGTCAGATCAACCATGGTAACTTGCAAATAAATAATTAAATAGGTAAAAAATAAATTAGAGAACATTCTGTCTGCCCAATATTTTTATCACTGAAAAGATAAGTAATAAAGAACTAAGAAAAAAATGAGTGCCAATATTAACTTGAGTAAAGAATGAATAATATAAAATACATTTTTATAGCAATGACTAAAAACATTAAAATCCAATGTAATCCAGTGACAAAAAAGACTTGCAGCATTTCTGAAAGTAATATTTTTTCCTTGAGTTAAAACAGAGACATTATCAGAGCAGGGATGAAACTAACCGACTAAATAAGGGATTACAAGAACCCTGACTTATTTCAAGGGTCTTTGCCTCTGTGTACTCCTAATACTGTTGTAGTTGTTGAGGCCTGGGAGTGATGACCATTCAATACAAATTACCAGTGCAATTCTCTTAGCTGTAAATACTGCTAAAATCACCCCCATGCCAACAATGTATATTCTAAAAGAATCCACAACAAAGAAAGGAACCTTGGGAATTTATAACAGCTCAGTATGCCCTAAGTGGAAGAAGGTTCCTTTCTTTGTTGTGGATTCTTGGAACTGTGTATGTCAGTAGTAGACAAATGGTTTCTAAATACTCTGTGACATATGATATCACATGATATCAAAAAAAAAAAAAAAAAAAAAGGCAGGAGCAATGATCAGTCCAACACTGACTGGAGGCAATTACTGCGCAGAATATGGTAGTAAGTTTATTACTACTAACCAAATCTTAACATTACTTAAATCTTACTGTCTTCTGCCATACAAATCCTTCATGAATGTGGTCCTGTTATTCAGAAAAGTACTCGTTCCTTGCAATGCAATCTGGACTGTTTTCCACAGGGAAATTATCCTTTGTAGGCTTAAATACAACGTCACTATTTAATTACGAAGACATTTGATGACTGGTGGCTATACTTGTAACCGATTCAGCTGAAAATTATTTTGGGGGGGGGGGCTCAGAAAATGTTAGAGTTCGATTTGTGACTTAAAACTGTATCACAGTGTGCAATGCATTGAAGATTAAAGTTTATGATATAACTGCGGATCCCATGCTTATGGTGTTTTTGAATACTTGCTGTTTTACACATTTTCCTCTAAATGTACTATGCCTTTTAAAGTCCTTTGCAAATAAATTGTCTACCTGCATTTTGTCATACCTATTTAAATACATTGTGACCTCTCTATCTATGTATCTGGCCAGCTAGCTAATCAATCAATCATCAGTGAACAATCTCACATTAGTAGTGATCATGCAATTAATGTGTCATTGCATGGTTTCTAATGCTATAAGAGTGCAGTTTTACAAGTTTCCTCTTGTGTTCTCCACACTATACCTCATTCTTAATTATATATCCTCACACATGCCTAGGTGGTTACTAACATATTGTTATGTAGATTTATAGCATCCTAATAGTTTTCATTTGTCAAGTAAACCTCTCGTTTTACTTATATATCTTAAGTATGTTCAGGTGCCTTTATAGTACCTCATAGTGCAATCTTAGTATTTTATCTGCTGTTAAACTCAACCCCCTCCCTTAAGGCATAGTAACATACCCAACACACTAGTAATACGTGACTCTATAGTCAGGCACACTGACATCCCACTCACTAGGCTGAGCAAGGAGAAGGTTACTGTTAGCTGCCTGTTGGTTGCCAGGATCCGCCACATAACACAAGCACTCTGGTCACTCCAGAACAAGTACAAATATGAGTCTGTCATTGTCCATGTTGGTGTGAATGACCTGAGCTGCACCTCCCAGGACTACATGAAGAGAGACATGGAGGAGCTCTCTGATCACGTAGCCCAGGCCGGTATGACCCTGACCCTGAGTAGCATCCTGCCCTCACCAAGAATGATACCACAGTATAGAGAAAAAATGATCAATTTCAACAATTGGCTAAGCTTCTGGTGTCATTCAAAGGGGATCCAGTGTCTGCCAGCCTGGGATAACATGCTCAACAAGCCACACTGCTTCGCTAGAGACGGCTTGCACCTTGTCACCCTTAGGCTTTCGAATACTGGCCAAGGCTCTTGCCACCCCAGTAGTGCCTTTTGTAGGCAAGGCTCCAGAGAGCACCCCAGCACTACCAGGCTACAACTCATACCATATATTTCAGCCACAAAACCTGGACCGAAATACAAAAGGCGGCGAATATCCATATTCATCAAGGATAACCACACCTCCAGGTTAATGGCACAGCACGATGCTTCAGAGATCATCCAAGTGCAACTAACAACGGGCAAAACTGCTGTTCAAATTATAGCTTGCTACAGATCACCCACCATGTCCCAGGACCCCCACTCTGCATTCCTGGAAACATATAGGTCCTACCAAACACCCTGATATTGGGTGGTTTCAATTGCCCAAACATTAACTGGGAGAACTACTCAAGTACACACTCCCTTGCTCAAAATTTGCTAGAATTTATAAACTCAAACACCCTGGATCAACTGGTCAACACCCCCACCAGAGGTGACAACCTATTGGACCTGGTCATCACCAACATGGGCGACTGGTGTTCCAAACCGGAGGTCAACCCCTCACTGGTTAGATCTGACCATAAACTAATCACTCTGGATATCCACATTCCGCCACCACCCCCGGTCAAAGAAACCACAGTGAAAAACTTTTCAAAAGCAAACTTCACATTACTTAAGACCGAGGTGCAAAGTTTCAAAGCCCCTATGCTAAAAGATAACGCTGTCCAAGCTGGAAAATCATTTACTAATGCACTCTATGGGCAGCTACAAGAATGCATGGATTGTGCTATCCCAAACATAACCAAGACTCACACCTCCAAGAAAAGGAAACCAGTCTGGTGGACCCCTGCCATAAACGAGCTATACAATAGGAGGAGGAAACAAGTACAGAAAATAGTAAAATCCCAAGAAGGGAAGACATCCCTGATCAGTATCAGCAAGAAACTACTTTCTCTCATAAAATTATCCAAGGCTAGCTTCAAAAGAAAAATTGCCATGGACTCCAAAGATAACCACAAGGCATTCTTTAGTTATGTCACTAATCTAAGTGGCAATTCTCAGATCTGCTCAGAATGAGTGCACAATAGCACAAAATACACTGAACCGACCAATATAGCCAGCATCCTGGCAGACAGGTTCAGTGCAAACTTCCCTCCCCTCTCACCCCCAAAAGAGCCCATAACTATACCAGAAGAATGTAGTGCCCCTGTAATCACAGACACTCAGGTTTAAACAGCCCTCTCCATAGCCAAAAACACAGCATCAGTGGGACCAAACAGTGTCCTACATAAGCTCAAAGATGACCTAACCCCTCACCTAAACACACTGTTTAAACTCAGCCTCTCTACAGGCTATGTGCCCACAGAGTGGTGCACAGCAACAGTTATTCTACTCCACAAAGGTGGAGCCAAAACGGACCCCAGGAACTATTGCCCTATAAGCCTGACTAGCTTGGTTTGCAAAGCTATGGAGCACATCATCATGGATCTCATTAACAGAGACATTGGAAACCTCCAAACACTGGACCCTACCCAGTTTGGCTTTAAGGGCAGATCATGCCTTCTAAACCTGGTGAACTTCTTTGACAGTTACCAAGGCTATAGATGAGGGAAAGGTGGTCCACACAGCCTACCTAGACCTCACAAAGGCCTTCGACACCATTCCCCACTCAGGTATTATAGACAAGCTCACCAGCATGAACATAAACCCCTACGCCATGAGATGGGTTGCCAACTGGTTCATGGATAGAACCCACATGGTAAGAGTTGCAGGAGCTAGGTCTGACTCTAAACCGGTTACAAGTGGCATTCCCCAGGGCTCAGTCTTAGGACCCCTCCTGTTCGGCATTTACTTCTCAGAGGTATAGGCAAGCACAGGAGGACTATGGCTGACCAAGTTCGCAGATGACTGCAAACTAGGGGCTATAGTTGACTCTCCGGCTGACACAGATATCCTCTAAAAGGGTCTCACTGAGACAGATACCTGGTGTCAAAATCATGGCCTCAAGCTAAATGCCAAAAAGTGCATAGTCATCCCCTTTGGGAAAAAAAGTACCCACAAACTATCACATAGGTGGTAGCCCCCTAAATACGGAAGACATAATAAGGGATCTGGGGACCCAAGTAGATAGTAACCTCTCCTTTGATAATCACTTTGCCAGAGTGGTTAGAAAATCCTATGTGGCCCACCTAATCACAAAAGGGTTTGCATCCAGCTCGAAAGAGGTAATTGGGCCCCTCTATGCATCACTCATCAGACTCATCATAGAGTACAATGCCCTGTTTGGGATGTACCTTACAAGACACCTGCAACAACTGGAAAGACCACAGAAGTACCTCACCAAGAGGATCACTGGCCTTAAGCAGATGCCCTATGCAGCTCAACCGAAGAAACTTCAGCTGTACTTGGTTGCATACCGCCGACTCGGAGGTGATCTCTGCCTGACATACAAGGCCATGTCCAACCCAGAATTGATGGACATGCTCCACCTAAAGAAAACCATGTCCCCTCGAGCCACACGCTCCAGGGATCTAAACCTCACCACAACAATAAATAGGACGTGCTGGAGGGATAGATTCCTGTCCCAGAGACTTACCATGCTCTGGAACAGGATTCCAATCTACATTAGGCAGAGCTCCTCGCTAACCCACTTCAAGAGAAACCTTGACGAGTGGATGGGAAACAGAAAGTTTACCACAGGGATCACTTCAATGGCTCTGTTGGACAGAGGCACAGGGAACTAATCTAAGGGGGTGGTGAAAGCAGACACGTTCTCGCTAGGCTTATAAATGTCTTCGGGCAGATAGCCTAGTACCTACCTGTGAACCTATGTATTATGCTTTGTAGTTTCATTGGGTATGTTTGGAAGCAGTGTGTGTTGGGGCATAACATTCATAGTCTGACTTAATGAAGTTGATACTTTTTGATCTAATAACCTCAGTACTGTACCATGCTGAGTTTGCATACTGATGCATAATTTGCACCAATAACTTCTAATTTAGAATTGTAAATGCATTACCCTATTCAAAGTATCTGTGTAGCATTTAATTTCAATGCAACATATAAATGGATCAGTCATAAAACACACAGGAGTTACATTAGTGTGCTGAGTTCTTGATCACTTATTACATAGTATGGCAAGCAGGTTTTAATTCAGCCCTATAATTCTTGGAATAAAATATTTTATTTATGAAAATTGTTTATCACCATATACATAATGGCAAAACAGTAAAAACATATTTTCATACAAGTGGAATTACTGTCTACAAATGCTGATATAATGATATGTCAAGGAGTGACACAGTACTTTAATTATGGAAAATATAGTACACCAGCAACTAAATTCAAGAAATACAGGAAACTATGTTATAAACTTGCATGTTTAAAATAACAGGTGCAAATGAATATGCACGTCCTATGAGAATATGCATTGCAAATTGCTTGTTTAGATTTTCTCAGATCAGTCTCGCTGATTTAAGTTCGATTCTTCCCCTTTATTACTTCCTTGTATGTAAATTACAGTGGATATAAAAAGTTTACACACCCCTGTTAAAATGTCAGGTTTTTGTGATATAAAAAAAAATGAGACCACAATAAATCATTTCAAAATGTTTCCCACCTTTAATGGGACCCTGTAACCTGTACAATTCAATTGAAAAACAAACAAATCTGTTAGGTAGAAAAATATAAAAAATAAAAAATGTACAATAAGCTGGTTGTGTAAGTGTGCACACCCTTAAACTAATACTTTGTTGAAGCACTTTTTGATTTAATTACAGCATACAGTCTTCTTGGGTAAGAGTCATCATGGCACATCTTGACTTGGCAATATTTGTCCTTTCTTCCTTGCAAAAGTGCTCCAAATTTGTCAGATTGTGATGGCATTTCTTGTGCACAGCACTCTTCAAATCATCCTACAAATTTTCTATTGGATTTAGGTCTGGGCCATTCCAAAACTTTAATTTTCTTCTGTTGAAGCCATTCTTTTGTTGATTTGGATGTATGCTTGGGGTCATTGCCATGTTGAAAGGTGAAATTCCTCTTCATCTTTCTAGCAGACGCCTGAAGGTTTTGGGCCAAAAGGGACTGAACTGTTCATAATTCCCTCTACCCTTGACTAAAGCCCCAGTTCCAGCTGAAGAAAACCAACCCCAAAGCATGATACTGCCACCACCATGCTTCACCGTCGGGATGGTGTTCTTTTGGTGATGCAAAATGTTTTTGTGCTAAATGTACCTTTTGGAATTGTGGCCAGAAAGTTCAACCTTGGTCTAATCAGACCATAACACATTTTCCGTATGCTTTTGGGAGAATTGATGTATTGTTTTGCAAATTTTAGCCAGGCCTGGATGTTTTTCTGTGTAAGAAATTGCTTCCGTCTTGCAACCCTACCCCATAGCCCAGATATATGGAGAATACGGGAGATTGTTGTCACATGTAGTACACAGGCAGTACTTACCAGAAATTAATGCAGCTCCTTCAGTGTTGCTGTAGGTCTCTTGATAGCCCCTCTGACCAGTTCTCGTCTTGTCTTCTCATCAGTTTTAGAGGGATGTCCAGTTCTTTGCAACACCACTGCTGTCACATATTTTCTCCACTTTCTGATGACTGTCTTCACTGTGTTCCATAGTATATCCAATGCTGCGGAAATTTGTTTGTACCCTTCTCCTGACTGATACCTTTCAACAATGAGATCCCTTTGATGGTTTGTAAGCTCTCTCTGAACCATTGCTTTTGCTGTAGCAGGCAACTGAGTAAATATCAGGAAAATTCTACTAGGACAGCTGAACTTTATTTGGGGTTAGTCTATTTATTTGATGGCAGCTGTGTACCCAAGAAGACAGAATGTTGCAATTAAATTAAAAGGTTCTTCAACAAAATATTAATTTAAGGGTGTGCACACTTATGCAACCAGCTTATTGTACATTTTTTATTTTTTTATATTTTCCCCCTAACAGATTTGTTTGTTTTTCAATTGAATTGTACAGGTTATAGGTCACAATAAAGGTGGAAAAAGTTTTGAAATGATTTATTGTGGTGTTATTTTTTTATTTCACAAACCGGTATTTTAACAGGGGTGTGTAACCTTTTTATATCCACTGTTCTTGGATTAGAGGTACAAGAGATGGATGGTAGGACAACATACCCCCTCCCCTTGGAATACAAGGTGCAATGCCAGAAAGTAGTACTACGTATGTGTGTATTCTGAGATGCATATTCCCACACACAAGGTTGCCATTTAGTATCCCAATAATCACCAACAGTTATTAAGAGTTATCAATCCTATCCATAAGAATTTCCAGCAGGTCTCTGACCACCAAATCCTCCCTACTTCTTGATTAGCCTGTTTTTAGGCAACCAGAAGTCAAGCCTCCCTAAATGAATACAACATTGCGGCTGCCATGTTATCAAGGGGTGAAAAAAATATCAAGACCTATGTCATATACCACAAGAGAAGTACCTTGAGTATTAAGGATGGATCAGTAGGTATAAGAGAAGAGGCCATGGTCCAAATGGCTGAGCTTTCAGGTATTATATCAAACTATCTGGTCCTTCTTGTTCTATCAGTGCTGCAGACTGAGATCCCTCATGTACTACTCTAAACAACAAGTGGGTTTGTTGTCATTGTTGGAATATTTGAACCTGTTTTATTAGGGCTCCTCCTAATCCTTGGAGACAGCTGTCAGAGAGTTTACAGTTTTGCAATGCACATCTGAGAGGAGCAAGTCCCGCAATATGGAGAGGCAAGGCGCAAGAGGGGTTTGGGTTTTTTTGGCATATATTCACAACATTGTGTGTTTCCTGTTGTGTAAGGTCTGCTGTGATTCAGAAAGACCAGTTTTCCTCAACACGGAGATACACAAGGCAGCTTATCTCTTCAGAGATATCCATAAAAGCCAAATATGGGACAACAATTATTTGCACACTAGAGTGAACCTTAAGCATACTAAAGTCAATACTATAACACCCCAGAGTTTTCAATTTGCAAGGTTTACTTCTGAATGGCACTCCTTTGACTTCAGCATCCCCAAACTTGAGGGAAATTTCTTGAAAAGGGTGTGATGAATCTTTCATTCACATTGTCTTGGATTCAATTATGGGTCTCAGAACTAGGGAGGGTGCTTAACCCTAATGCCTGGTATGCTTTAAAAGAAGTCACCTGATAGACTGGTAGCATATTGGGATGGTCATGATAGCAGTCTCAGCCTGATTACAAGACATGATACAGACTAACAATCAGGAATCCCAGAGGTCTGACTGGAAAATCATGATGTCTGATAAAGCCTTTTACACCATACTCAGTGGCTCTACTCGGTTTGCTCTCATGACAGCCCAAAACATTAAAGAATTGTTAGAGATGGCCAATGACCTTCCCTTCCTGGCCAATGACCCTCCCTTCCTGAAGATATGGAACAGAAACCTGTAATCATTCATTTTGGATACTGTGCCTGCTGTATTCCTGTTAGTGGCAAATACTTTCACTTGCTTCAGCTAAAGAATATGCAGAACTAAAATTCAGCTCACCTGCCAGTCTGCAGGGCTTTCCTACATTATGCAGTGTTCTTGTTGTACAAAGTTTTCTGCAGGAGAAAATATTAAAAAAAAAAACTCACTAAATATGTGTATGAACAGTAGTATTGTATAAGAAACCATTTTTCTAACAACGCCCTTAAAATAATTGGGTTTGTCCTTATCCAGCCACTTTATTTTTTACGTCTTTCTATTTGTTCCAAAAGTTGCCTTGTATGGGACTACAGTACCATCTTAGAGACGTAATAATGTCCTAGCAGACCAGTGTGTGCATCTGCAAAGACCCTGGTGCAAATACAATCCACTTCAGTAAAGTGCACTGTGAATCTGTGGCACCTAGAACAGTAGTAGAAGAAGACACCAACATAGCATGAAACATCTGCTTGCTCGTGTGTGTGTGTTGATCTCTCATTGATCCCCTCGTGAGTGATTAAACAGAATACCAGTCTTTTATTACGTTGGATTCCCCTAAGCAAAGCTCCTCTGTAGCACTGACATCTTTCCATTTTTTTCATAAGTGCTCTAGTGATTGTGTTCTTTTGCTGTTGGAATATATATCGTGGCACTTTGTAACTTATGTGACATGATGCATTTGCTATGCCATCTTACCAAAATGGTTTCGTGACTAAAAGCTTTATAAACTTTTCATTAGGAATATGCCAATATAATTCTACTGTACTTGCTGATGTTAGTTGAGGGATACTGTAGTGTGTCCATAGCATTTTATAGACTGGGACCTGCCATGCACTGTAATGTACCCATTAATGTCCATTAATGCATTGACATGCACTCCTGATGTTGACATCACAGAGGTTAAAGTTCAGTAGAATTTTCTGTGATGTCATGTAGGAGGAGTTAAATTTTAACATTAAATGTTGTGCCATATAATGAGCATTAAAATGAAGAAAGTGAAAGTCGGCACTGGAGGCGCCACGTTGAAAACTGTGATGGAGGACTTTAAAGTCTCAGGTCCTTTTCTTAAGTTTATCAAATGACTTATTCATTTGTTTAAGGCTAATTTTCAGTTTGCAATGTATTTTCTTGGCAGGTGATCTTTAATACTGGGTTTCAGTTTGTCAACATTTGGACAGATTTGATGCTTCCAATATTTATCAGTTAAAGTGCAGTAGCATCAGGAAGTGCCACAGGGACAGTAGATATTGAAGTACATATTTAACTAACCCCAGTAATTACCTCTTTTCACAGCTTTTTTATCTGAAGGTTGACTAGCTTTTATAGCTCTACTCTTAGCCTGTTACCAGATTGGCCTACCTTTGCAATGTATGTTTATCTTATTTATTCCTCTAGGGGCTTAAGAGTGACCACAGCACTTCTAAAGAGTGCCTCTTGTTCATTGGGCTTGTACACTAATCTTCTACCTATGACACTCAGTACTTCCTCATGTTTCTACTTTAGGTCCCCCCCCCCACCTTTTCCTTCTAGCACTTTATTGTTGGCATATATGTGAAATTACATTGGTTGCCAGCACGCCACTGATGTATTCATGGGTTGTTGCAGCCACTAAGGAGCCATTACCTTTTCACATCAGGATTCAAGTCCCTCAATGGTTTTTAAAGGCCTAGTGAAAAGTATATTGGCTTTTAAAGCCTTTCAACTTCTGCTCCCACCATCTGTGTTATAGGCTGATTGATTTTCATGTCTAAGTTTCCTATTTTTCACTCTGCACATTGATTGGTTAATTTAAGAAGCCCTCTGCTTAGAATTACAGAACCCAAGGCCCTGATGGGCTGATTTTGAATTGGATAGTTATGCTGCATCCCCAGGATTCAGCACTTTAGAAGGCAGGTCATCTACCTACTTAGACCATTGCTATGTCAGGTTCCACATATTGTGTTTACCCTTTCTGCTTCCAACCTCCCTGTGATTTTCAAAACCCAGTAGCTGCTGACACCTCATCTGTACCCCTATTACTTTCACTAGCAAAGGGAATATTGACAACTTTTATGTTAGCATTTGTGACCCCTCAGTTTTTTAAACCATTTATTAGGGAGGAGTCCCTCAGCTTCATAAACATTACACTCCCAAGCCTAGCTTTCTTTACAATCATCCCATTGCCTTTCATATATTATTTGCCATTGGTGAATCCTCACTTTTAGTTTGCACTTATTTACTGCTTAATTCAAGAAGCCCCAGAGCCATTTCCTATACTCTGGCAATAGTTAACATGTTTAATTCCTTGGAAGTTATAATGGACAGATAAGTGGGCTATCAAGGGCATGTTGATTACCACCCCCACTAGTCCCTGTGCATTGTCAGCTTTGGAAAAAGAGCCCATATCAAGAAAAATTCCAAAGAACACAACCTTTCAGCATCCTTTGTGTTACTGCTTGAGGAAAATTAAACTGTCAGGTCTTTTCTTAGTGGAGGGCTGACTCGCCTCAGAAGATAAAGAACCAAGGATTAGAACATTACAACACCAGTTGGGAAATACACCAACTGTATTGAACTTAACACAGCAACATGGTTGTTCAGACAGTATAATCACTGAACTAAATGCTTTCGTCCCTCCAAATATTTAGTGGGAAATCTTCAGAGTACATTTGCATTTGAAACACACTGCTTAATGTAAGTTTAAACACCAGTCATTTTAAAATCCCCTATGTCCTACTTGTTTATTTAATTAATTGATAAATTAAATTCTTAAAGGATACCAAAGCAATACAAAATAATACACAACTGAACATCTACACCTACAGAGTCCATCAACGATTTGAAAAACATCCCATTTAAAATATTAATTTTTCAAATAAAAATAAAAACTTATGGTATTGGAAATGTTAAATGTTTTAAAAAATTAAGGGCATACCAAATTACATTTTCAAAACACATTTCAAGGATGCACTGTCATTCAGTCCTGGTGGGGTGGCAACATTTAACCTGATCTTCTAACACAACTTTTTATATGCCAACAGATTCTCAGCATCCCCCTTTTTGAGTTTAGAATCACCTTATAGATAACAAAAATTAGAAACTTAAAATGATCACACTATTGTGTCTGAACAAAGCATTTTGTCAATCTGTTACTCTGAATGTTTCTTATAGTTCCTTGATATGACTGTCAGTATTGATAAAGACAGAGGAAAATTAATTAGCAACTTGTACAGGAAACCAACAAGAGTGAACTATTTATTTCACAGAGACAGTATGCATCCAGTAAAAACTAAGCACAATGTAATAAAATCGCAAGGCTATGGATTAGCAGTCATTACCACAGATTTGACCCCTTTCCTCAAAAATATGAATGATCTTGAAAATTATTTCTTACCAGAGGATATAAATCAAACATGTTACATTTGATCCTGGATCCCATTAGAGAGTCTAATATTAACAATGACCCTATGTGGAATAGGCCTTCGGGTAGAATTATGCAATGAGGCCACCCTAACCCAAAAGAAGAGAAAAATAAGTACAGTTTTATCCTAACTTATACCTGCACTTTCAATACAATTAAAGCCATTAAGGAGAACTGAGTCATCCTCACTGACACTCAGTGGCTTGTTAGGGTTTTAGGAGCTCATCTTACTTTGGTATATAAAAAGAGCAGAGGCATACGTAACTACGTGGAAAAGAACAGGAAAAATAAGTAACACCAGGATGACGAACACTAAAATCTGTGTGCCACCGAACTGCACCTTCTGTGAGTACTTGATGGGGTGTGACTCATATGAGTGCCCATATCTTAAAAAGATGATGAAAATTTCAGCAGGTGGTAACTGTAATACTTAAAAAGTTGTATGTGTATAATGACTGCCCTGCATTTTATGTGGATAACACTGAGTAAACTGAAAAGGAGGATCTCAAGTGGTCAGTAGTGAGGAATTTGGGCACCCAGGTTGATAGCAACCTGACTTTTGACCACCATGTTGCTTCCGTTGTACGGAAAGCATTCTACATGGCCCACCACGTAAGTAAGGGTATCTCATCCAGGAAGAAAGAGGTCATAATATGCCTATATTCTTCCCTTATAAGGCCACTTATTGAGTGCAACACCCCCTTCCGCAGGTTCCTCGCAAAGCACATGCAGCAGCTGGAAAGATTACAGAAGTTCCTCACCAGGATTATCCAGGCCCTCAACCATCTGCCCTACACAGATAGGCTAAAAGCTCTATTCCTCTACTCAGTTTCATACACATTCCTCAGGGGTGATCTCTGTTAGGCATATAATGCAATCTCAGACCCCACCTTGATGGGACTGCTGCATATCCACAAGTCAAGCTCCAGTCGAGCAAACCATACGTGTGACCTCAACCTGGCCTGTGATATCAATAGGACTTTTTAGCGGGACAGATTAGTGTGCCAGAGACTCCCCCATCTGTGGAATAGACTCCCTCTCTACATCAAGCAGAGTACCTCATTATCCTTTTTTAAGTGCAACCTAGATATCTGGATGGGAAATGGAAAATACACTGTTGAGAGTCCACCTGTGCCCCTGTTGGATAGGGGCTTTGGGTACTGACTTGTCTAAACATGGGCTAAACTCTTGGCTAGGCTTATAAGGGCCTCAGGGCCAATAGCCTAGTAACCTCATATGAGCCTATGATCATCTTTATGATATCAGATGTAAATGCCAGAGAATGCCTTATCCAAACACTTGTGAGAACACCCCAGACATTCTGGTTTTAAATTTATCATTCTGGCCTATGTGGGGGTGGATGAGCTTGAAGGGGACATCAGTGGTGTTTTGGAGAAAAATGAAGTATGCTGGCAGTTGAAATTAAATGCATTTAGAAAACCAGGCCTTAACAACTACTATTACTCTATTGAGTATGTTGAATTTATGTAAGTTGCCACGCAATCTGTAAAGTTTTTTTTTTAAGGAATTCTTGAGGAAAAAAATGTTATGTACTAAATGAACCAAAACATACTAAAAAATAAAAAAAGTATGTGTGGCATGAGTATAAATGTATATATGTCTAGTTATTTTAACCTCAATCCTGTTTTGATTAGATTTAATACACTGTTGAATCACACCAAAGATTTAAATGGTAAAGTCAAAACTCACATTTTTCATGCCACTGTTGCCATGTAGTATTGGTATAATTCCCCCATTTACCATACTGGTGGACACTCATGCACTCTCATGTACAACCTGTGCACTGTTATACATTACTAGTTTACTTCATCTACTGTTTTCTAAATTTTTGTGTGGCTTTTCTACTGATTTTCATTGAGTAAACATGTTTTTGGGGTTGTAAACATGAAAACTGTCATGACAGATTTTTTACTGCAAAGTTTTAACTGCAAAGCACTGACATTTTTTCTGAGCTGTAAATAAAATTAATTTTCTGAAAAAATTTTGAGATATAAATAACTTAAGTTTTCATGCACACTTTTCGATATTATTAGACATAGATTTATAATGTTCTACTCCTATAATATTTATGGTTAGATAGCTATGTATTTTTTTTCTTGTATCAATCGAACTCTTTACGTATCAACCTATGTATATCATTTTAGTTCTTGTCACAGACCTGATGAAGACTTTATTGCATTAGTTAGCCAAAAGCAATTTTAGTTAAAAGTTGGTCTATTTATGTGTATTAAAACAAAAAAAATCAACCACCACCGCCCAAGGGTCCGTGTTCCTGCATAAACGAAGAAGTAAAATAAAACTAGCACACAAACACAGGAACCAGTATCGGCAGAACAATACAGTCAACATACACAGTTCCCAAAGACTTCTAGCCACAAAGAGAAGCAGTTGTCACTTCATAATATACGAGTAGAAACTCCAAATGCATAAAACTTTCTATTTATTGGTCCATGTACAAACTCGGCAAGCGCTTTCACCCTACTGGGCTTCTTCAAGCCAAAAACAAAGGTAAATTCAAAGTATCCAATAAATAATCTCCTAACAATGATATCACTTCCTGGGAATTAATCACTAATATAGAATTCAGCGCTGAAAAACGTAATTAAAATAGTATAAAATCAAAAGCAATGTATGTTTTTCAATCAATAGCACATAACAATAGATACACATACCATTGCTAGATATTTTCACTTATAAAACTTGCAGTTTCATTTCAAAATTCATTCATAACACACTGAATGCAAATATATAAAAACATATAATAATTATACATATAAAAATATATATGTAAAAATAAGCTAACTATACAGTAGAACAGACCTCAAATACCCCCTACACTAAACCTTCAACCTTTTCCCCTTCAACATAGGCTTTAAGGGCACCCTCTCGTGCTCTCGAAGAAGGTTGAAGGTTTAGTGTAGGGGGTGTCCCATATCCCATAGACTATTACTCCTTTCTGTCAGCATTTAAGTCCCTCGCTATTACCAAGCTAGAATTCAGAAAAGTGTGCACCAGTTAGTGTTCATCTCATCATCCTCTAACCCCCTGTGCTACAGATCCTTTATGTTTTTATATTTGGATTTTCTTTGCTGAATCCCACTTTTGACTCTCTCTCTCTCTGTTGGTTAATTGAAGCAGCCCATTACCTAGAACTATAATTACTTTAGATCCTAATTGGCTGAATTTTGGAGTGGATATTTTGATACAATTGCCCAAGGCTCAGCAAGTAAGGCAAGAGTTCATCCTAGCAATCAGATCAGTTGTTTCTTAGGTTTCCGGACATTCTTTCTATTCTCCATCCGACCTTTCTTAAGCCCGTTTTGGAAGTCATCTCAAAACTCCTTGGCTGTCAACACCAACTTGTGTTGCTATTGGTTTGCTTCCCTCCAGAAGTGACTTTTTCATGTTAGCATTCGGATATTTTCTTTCTTCCTGTAACCAGATAAGAGCACTGGAAACAAGTGCTTCTTTTTATGTGTGAACCAGGAGCAATAACTGCTTAAATGACTTGAGTCACACAGTAGATAACTGTAGGCTTTAAAGATTCAAGCCCTGGACTACAGAAAGCTTATTAAAACCTCATTACTTTAATCCTCTGTGCTTGTGTTCATTTCTTGGCCCCAGTCTCCAACGCAACAAGTTCATTCATTTTAAAATGTGGAATTCCTTTGAAGAGTCCTGCTTTTCATTCTGCATCTGTTGATTAGCTAATTCACGAAACCCATTTAATAGAACTTCAGAACCTGCAACCCTGATTTGCTGACAGCTGAGGAGATACTATATCTTGATGTAACATCAGTATCAGTAGTAATTTGCTTATTGATCCACTTAGACCATAGTTCATTTTGCTTTCGTGATCCATTTCATCCTTCCCACTACACTTAGGTTAACAGTTTCATCTTAGGTAAGTATTGGACTAGGTGCCCTTGTGGGCCATCATTTTGCTTTCATGATCCATTTCATCCTTCCCACTACACTTAGGTTAACAGTTTCATCTTAGGTAAGTATTGGACTAGGTGCCCTTGTGGGCCATTTTAAGCATAGCCAATTTCCCTTCAAATGTGAGAATCATAACCTGCACCTTGTGTGTCTGAGGAATACACCTTAACTATTATACCAATCCCCAGTACTCCACTTGCTTCTCTTGCTTTAGAGGCATTGGTCCTAATATTCTCCCATCCCATGAGTTTTGTAGCCTTTATAATGTATTAATTTTGACTCCCATTTGGCTTTCTACTTTCTGATTAGACCTTTTTTATTGATTTATCCAACATTGGTCCCATCCCCTTTCTGTCTTACCTTGGGAGTTGAGTTTTATCACAAAGAAATCCAGTGATGGTGGATTTTATCAAGCTGGCTATTCCTCTTGCACTTGTTTAAAGCTGAAGCTACCTGGTCACAAGGAGGATTATCAGCATGGAGTAACATGCACCATCCTATGGCCCAAAGCTCTTGGCCATGTACAGCCAACAGTTAAGATGTTGAGTTCTTTAGAAGCTATACAGGTCAGCTGAGTGGGATATCCCAGGCTTGAAGACACTGCCCTTACTTACCCTAATACAGCTATACATTCTGGAAGTCATACCTGTCAAGACTGGTTACCTACACCATCGGCACAAATTTTACCCTACCTTTGTCTCCTGTCTTGAAAGTTTGGTTGCTGTTGCTTTCCTTAGTAAAGGGCTTTTTCCCTTTAGCAGAGACTTGGGTTACATGACTCATGACAAATTCAATGGATGGGGAGGTGGAGCCTGAATGGCTAACTGAACGCAGCAGTATTTTGGAGTTCCATATAACTAGTTAAATAAGACAGGAAAAAATATTCTTTTTTTTCTTCAAAATATAAAATCTTATAGATAAAGGATTAATTTACATGATTAGAAACTTTGGTGAAGTTTTAAAAATAATTTCCTGTCAAAAACCTTGGAGATATATTCACTTGTTAAAATGAGCAACTCAAAGAATTCTCACCAGAATGCTGCCTTAAAGAGGGAACTACAACAGGCAACATCTACCCTGCAGGAGTTGTCTTTGAAGAGGGATGATTTTAGAGAACCTAGAAAATCTTAAAACAAGCGGTCAAAAACAGGCGAACACCCTCAAGGAAATGCTACAACACTAGACAAGGATAACAAGCTGTGAACAGACATTGAAACATTTTACAATATGACCATGATGTTGCTAATATCATTCCTGACCAATGCTTATTTTCATTTCGGAAAGGGAAAAACTTAGGCTCTTGTTTCAATCATTTTAAACACAATATCACATTTCAGCAACCACAATTTTTGCAGACCACTTTGACTGGCGAACCACTGATAGGTTGCCACCCCTGTGGTCATTGTACAAACTGTATTAGGATGATACAATCTAAACAATTTTCCAGTAGGAATTGTTCATTAGTATACGATCTCAAGTTCTTTGCCAATTGCAGTAGCAAGTGGGTTGTTTACCTGGCCACATGTTCTTGTGGCTCATTTTATGTGGGTCAAACCTCGAGACCGATGAGAATCAGAATATCTGAACATATCAGTAATATTAAAAACAAAAGAACCAACAACGCACTTTATAAACACCACCTAGTACATCACTCTGCCAACTTTTCCTTTATGATTATAGATATCATAAAAGGATACAAAGGCAACAAGACAGGATGGCATTCTATATTAAACACCAAAGAGAAAAAATGGATTGTAAAATTGGGTGGTATGTTCCCACCAGGTCTTAATGAACAATTTTGAATTTACCAATCACATTGCAGATGGATGTATTTATTGTCTTGCTCATCACTCTCTTTTTACTTTACACTGATGAAGGCTGTGTACTGATCCGGCCGAAACTGGTCTGTGATTTTTTGTTTTTTACCAATAAAAGTTTCTAGGATTTCACCGTATGCTGGCTCTACTCTGTTTGTTTGGTACATTTTAAATGTTGCCACCACCCCAACAGTTTGCGCCAACACATTGGAAACAGCTTCTTCAACTAAATGTTTAAAAAATGATTAAATGTTGCAGCAGCATATATCATATCTGTATATATGTCTGTGTGTGCATATTTTATCTGTAAATATTTTAATTTCATATGGGGTCCTATTCACCCGGGCTGTGCCTTCAAACAGTCTGAGATTTGTACGTACTACTTAGAACAAGACATCTGGACAGAGGCCCAAAATTAAGGGGGGTTTTAAATATTGCTCTTAGTAGCATTTGTGAGAAAATGTACTGGTAGAACATTTAGCAGAGCGCTATATTATATCCCATACTTTGTGAACTCAGAGCTGCCCTTGACTGTGGTGTGTGAGTGCATCGGGGTGCATATCTCTCAACTGTTTCTGGTTTTACTTCTCAGAAGAATCTGTTTGTCTTCAATTGTTCCTCAAAAAAATGACTTTTCTGGTAAATCTCTGAAACATCGGGAACCAAAACTGAGATTAGAAATTTAGTTAGCCTGAATCAGGGTATTAGGGTTAGTAACTTATTCACAGAATACTGTGCCATGCCTCTATTTTGTTATCATGGTGCCATAATGGCATTGTAGATGCCGTTTAAAATGGCGCCATGATCTGCAGTTTGCCCCACGTGCTCATTGTCAATGAGTCAAACTTTGTGCCCCCGTACAAGTGGTTAAACAAAAGAGACTTTAGAGTAACAAGTAAAGCCTTTTTTGTGCAGTTATTTTAAGGCCTTGTTAACTGCATGAAAGAGGGTGATCCCATTTGTTGGGAGGGGTTGTATCACATGCTCCTTTCATGTGAACTAGAGGTTAGCAATCTAATGAACACTTGGAGAAGAGATGAAGCGTGTAAGCAGCACCCCCCTCCCATCATAAAAAGGAAAAAGAAAAATAATGCCTCCTTAGTGCAGTGTAAGTGTTTGCCATACTACTGTAACCTCTGGGCATCCTAATAGTCCAAGCAGCTCCAGCGGGGAGCCCAGCATGGCGAGCCGAAGTCCGTCAGCGTTCAGGCGGGACAGTAGCAGCGAAACATGCGGTTACATATGTTAGTGTCAGGCTTTCCTATTGTGAAAATTTAAAAGTTGTAAAAAAAAACACTCAGTCATCTGTAGCTTTTTTTTCTTTTTAAAGCAAAGCTTTTAACAGATTTGCTGCCCAATGGAGTAAAGGGAGAGAGAAGTATAATGCTGAGTTTAAGCAGTCCTCTCCCAACCTCAGTCACTTTTAATTAGACTAGTCAGAGCTGTCCTTGAGTGTGGTGTGTCACACTTGTGAGTGCATCAGGGCGCATATCTCTCAACTGTTTCTGGTTTTACTTCATATGTTTGTCTTGTTCCTCAAAAAAATGACTTTTCTGGTAAATCTCTGAAACATCGGGAACCATCCTAAAACTGAGATCAGAAATTTAGTTAGCCTGAATTAGGGTATTTAATACCCTGATTCAGGCTAACTAAATTTCTGATAATAATTAGGGTTACTCACAGAATGCATGCTGCATGCCTCTGTTTTACTAACTTATAATGGCGCCATAATGGCATTGTAGATGCCGTTAAAATGGCGCCATGACCTGCAGTTTGCTCCACGTGCTCATTGAGTCATGGAGAATCCACTAGCTTTGCAGTTTGCAGTCATCATAATGGCATGCAGGCTGATGGGACCTATTGGGCTTTGGGTGTAGTTCACTCCGTTTGGAGCTGTGGACAAATACTTCTCTCTGGTGATTTTTTTTTCCACTGGATTTCATAATGTTGAGCACTCCGTAAGCTTTCAAGATAAAGTGTGCTACTTTATACTTAAAAACATTATTGTAATGAATTAGTAAGATTCAGAACTATCCACCATAGCTATCACTTTAAAAAAATCTTAACTATGAATGTCACTAAGATCCCAAATGTGGAACGCTCCTTGTAATGAGAGGTACCCATAAGAGGCTTGACTTTGCACTGGGCATAAGGCTTAAAGCGCAGAATGCGTGGCCAAGTGATATTCACAGAGATTTGTACTTGTGGGCTGGAATAACCATTATGTAAATCTATAAATACTGCGAAGTAAATGATTTACTGCTGTGTGTACAGCGATACAGGGGAAATGCTTAAGTGAGCCTTTAGATTAGCCAGGCGTGCAGCGCACCGATACGTGCGGAAGCTGTTGTAAATATTTACAGTGTAAATAGTTAATCAGTTCACGTTTTCAAAACTCATTCTGCAGATGTCAAACACATGAAAGAAAATGTACATTTATAGGTGCTTGACAAGTTGTTGAGTGTACTATGACCTTATCGTTTAAAACATTAATTGCAGCTAAAACAGTATGTAATGCTACAGTGATAAGCTTGACTGGATGCAGTTACAATAAGTATTCATAACAGTCTTTCTGAGCAGGGTGATTTCACAAAATGCACATCTCTTACAGCCCCTGTCACACTGCCAGCAACATGCCTGTCCCAGTCTTCCTGCTCCACCCCAAGGGCGGTATCCCATCGCCTTCCTCCACGGTTCAGAAGCAAACACTTACCCATCTCTCTCAGGACCCAAAGAAGTCAGTGTCAGGTGTGCACTACCGACAAGACCAGGGCCTGAATGTTTCAAATGGAATAAGTCCTCCGCGTTATAAAAGATCAGCCGATCAGCCCACAGCATACAGGAAGGCCAACACTCTTGTCTCTCTTTTACCCCTTTACACGCTGTCAATAGGAGGACAAGCAGCGCAGACTACACGCAGTCCCAAACCTGAAGGTATCAGCACCCAACACTGACACATCAAGCACGAGAATGAAAAAATGGGTAGTGCTTTCTCCACAGTGGGTATGAGCTCCAAAACTACATGTGCCCGACTTATAAGCAATGAAATGAAACAGCGCTGTCTGCAGTACTGCCGGCTACAGTTTTTACCAGCTGGATTATTTTCGGAAAACCTCAGAATGTCCAGATTTTTGCGTCATGTTTTTGGACTGTCATAAAATTGGGATTTTTCAGGCTAATCATTGAGGTTCGAAGTCAGAAAATAATGACAGACATTTATTTGTGTTTCAGACTTCATACCCTTCAGAAAATTCATGCTGATGCAAAATCTGTTATGCTGTCAATTAAGTGTGAAAGAGCAATACATTAACGTGGCCCAGTTTTGTGCCTTTGCCCTCCCCCCCCATTATGTATGGCTTTGGCCAGTTTTTTGTTTTAAGAGGTTGAGAGGTATGCTTTCTGTTAATTCCAAATTCGTGTGTCACAATAGTCTACGCCGCTTCACAAACTGCAGTAGACTATCTCTTCAGATAGCGAATCCTGTATTTACAGTAGAACAAACAGCAGTTCCACACCTCTCGTGTACCTCATTCAGCCCCTCTGATTCTAGCTTTGACTTTTTCATTCAGACTACCCTTCTTCTCAACCACCCCTCCCAGATACTTGAAGCTGTTTACCTGTTCCATTATCTTCCCATCTATCTCTATTCTCAGCTTCTTCTGATTTCCCCAATCTGCTGCCATTACCACTGTCTTATCCGTGCTTAGTTTCATCCCATGTGCCTTCAGATTTGCATTACATTCTCCTATCCTTTGCTGAAGTTCTAGATCAGAGACCAGATGGCTTAGTGGTTAAGGTCATCGCCTCCAATGCACAAAGTTCGATCCTGACCTCCAACTAATGCCTGTTTGGAGTTTGCATGTTCTCTGTGTCTCTGTGGGGTTTATCCCATGTCCGAAAAACATGCTGAGTGTTTCCATCTCAAACTCTCCAATGAATGGAGCTGTGGGCAGCAGCACAGACTCTACAAGGTGCCCAATGGGGGGAAGAGTTATAAAAAAAAAACACCAACCGCTTTGGGCATCTATTGTGGTGCACAGTATCCTCAAGATAGGAGAACACTAATCACAAACTGCGCGCCATGGCTAGCCACTCAACGGTGTAAAAATATGGCTGTAGGTGATTCGGTCATGTTGACTGTTGCCAAAAATGGGCATGGGTAGTTACTGGTGATAAGTGGGTCGAGGACCCGGCCTACTCTCTGACCCACGCCAGGGACCCATGCTAACAGTGGGAGGGGTATATGTGCCCCTATTGGCCAGTGTGTGCCCGATATAAAAGCCAAGCAGCCCTGGGCTACTGGCCGGTGTCTAATTGCCCAGCCTGGGTTACCTGGGATAGCTCTGTTGAGTGAAAGTTGGACATAAAACCAACCAACCTGCCAACATGAACTGAGAATTGCTACACTTAATGTAGGTTCATGCAGCTTAGACGTGGATGACATGATGATACGGAGGAGGCTGGGCATCCTATGTATCCAAGAGATGAGATGGAAGGGCAGAGCAACAAAGCCACTTGGCTTGGGATCCAGAATCTACTACTCAGGTGGTGGACAGGCTAGAAATGGTGTAGGAATTGTGGTGAGACAGAGGCTTCAGAAGTCAATGAGGGATATCATCAGAATTAATGACAGACTCATGGCAATCAGACTCCAGTGTAATGATAGGACAGTATTCATAATCTCAGCCTATGCTCCACAGCAGGGTTGTGATAGTGGTAATGGACTACATCAGCAAACAGGTTGGAGGGGTCAGAGCAACAAATCTGTTGTATGCAGATGATGTGGCAGTACAGGCAGACTTAAACATGTACGTGTAGTTTATAAAGCTTGTGGCATTATGGCAAGCTCTTCGCTGCCTTCAGAGATTTCTCTGCTGTCTCTTCACGTTACCCTTGTGGAAGGTTCTTCCAAAGTAAGAGCAATCTCTGAGACACATAGCTGTCTCTCCTGCATGTTTTGGTTGACTAAGTTTAGATCCCGTGATCAGCTGACCCTTGTGCTGTTTGACTTGCAGATGTGTGGCAGCTCCACCAAGTCAGGATTTGAGTGCCTTGTAGAGCAGGCACAGGTCACCCTTTAATAATCGGTAGGATACAGAATAAAGGGATAGGCCTTTTAGTCTATTCATATAAGACATGTTGTTTATACCCTGTATGCTCTTTGAGGAACCTCTGAGGACATGCCAGCCACTCCATTATATGGAAAATAAGTGCCTAGTCAAGTACGTGTCAAATGGTGCATTGTACTCAATTGTTGGTCTAATGAGGCTGAATACAGTGGGGTTATAATTTCCTTGGATCTGGATGCCATACATTTACTTATAAGTTGTTCCACATGGAATATCTTCCTCACCACTGTGGACACGTGGCAGTCAAAGTTCAGGCTATTTCTACATTCTGATCTTTCATTGCTCACAAAATGCTTATAGTTTTGACCTATCATAGGCCCTTTATTTGTCCAGAAAATGTTGTGTAATGCCAGAATGTGTGAAGGCTAATAGAAGTATAGCACCCACAGACAGACAGTTATGTAAAGCAATTGCAACATGCCAAAGCAAAGAACAGATTTGTGCATTCATTTGTGAAGCGTTTTATATGAGTTCTTTGTTCAGCATAATGAACACATGTTGTTTTGGCCATTAGCCAAGTGATCAGTACTTGACACTGTTTTATTTTGTACATTAGATAACCAAAGAAGTTATTTTGTGTATTGAAATGGGCTGCAGTATGTCAGCAGAAACTGGTGCTATGTCTTCAGGAGCCAAGCGAGAACTACATCAACAGTCTCTCTTCAAATTTTTCAGAAAGGTCGTAAAACACTGAGACGGTTCAGTCTCTCAGGGTAAGTCATTTGTGGGTGAGAGTAGTAGTAAAGTACAGAATTATGTCCTATTATCAGGATGATTGTCATAGTTCAGATGTGTGTGACACTATTTCCTGTTCTAAAGTATTTGTCTAAGATTTTATGAATGAGGGTATTAAGTTTTATTGATTTTAGTCTTGAAAGGAAAGTCGGATATGAAATGGAAAATGAACTGAAAGGTTCTGTACTCTAAAAGTCTTATATGAAGGCAGGAGCTCATCGGTGAGACAGAACATCTTAATAATCCATGTTTTATACTTTGCATTTCTTTTGTGGGTTTGCAAGCATCTAGTGTATAGAGTATTTCCCTATTTTTTTTAAGTTAGTGAAACTTTTTTTGTGTGTAATAGTACGCTATTCAATGGAGGCAAATGTAGTTGTATTTGTTGCACTGTTAAAGAAGTATTTGTTGTACTGTTAAAGAAGTTATCTTCCCCTTGATATTTGTTTTTGTTTTTTTAACCAGCAGTCAGAGAGTCATGTCTGTTTGACACAGAAGACATGGTAAATGAATGTAGTGCTTTCAGAGAAGTCAGTGAAAGTAGTACTGTCACAGAAGTCAGCAGCTTAACAGATAACATAGAAAGTGAGAGACTTACTGTTCGTGAAGTCAGTAAGAAGCATTCGGATGAAGTCAGTGCCACAAAGTGTTCACTGACAGATATTAGTGAGTACATCACATGTACTAATGCTACAGATAAGGAGAAAGTCATTGTCCTAAATCATCGCAAACCACATGACGGTTTTCATTTCCCACTCAAAGCCTTCACAGACAAAAGAAGAAAATCAGGAAGTTCCCTTCGCCAATGTCAGCTGTCATGGCTAGACCACTTTCATTTTCTGGCATATTCAGTGAAACAAGATGGGCTGTATTGTTTAGCCTGTGTGTTATTTCCAACATCAGCACAGACAGAACGTGCAAAGTTATTCATTGAGCAGCCATATTGTAATTGGAAGCATGCCAAAGCTGATATTCAGCGACATTCAGAATTAGATTACCACAAGAAATCTGAGGCAAAATTACATGCTTTCCGAGTCACAAGTGACAATCCAAGTCAAAGAGTGGACTTTGCAATTTCAAATGCTTCACAGCTGCAGGTGGCCAAAACAGAGCTCTACTAACCTCTATTATAAAGTGTCTGGAGTACTGTGGAAGGCAAGGGATAGCACTCCGTGGACATAGAGATGACTGCACATCTGACTGTACAACCAACAAAGGAAACTTCAGATCTCTAGTTGATTTCCGAATTGATGCTGGTGACAGAGAGTTAGAAGCCCACTTGCAGACATGCCAAAAGAATGCAACATATATTTCAAAAACAGTACAGAATGAATTGCTAGACTGTATTAAAGAATACATTCAACAGCAGATAATAAAGGATATAAAGCAACAGCCTCTTGGACCCTTTTATTCCATCCAAGCAGATGAAATTGCAGATATAAGCAACTGGGAACAACTTGGAGTAGTACTACGATATGTGAAGAATGGCCATCCTGTGGAGAGATTCATAGAATTTATTGCCTGTGAATCTGTGACTGGAGAGGAGATATGCAATAAGTTGGTCACATGCCTAACAAAGTTAACATTGAATCTTGAGCACTGCAAAGCTCAAGTGCGATGGTGCTGGAAACATGGCTGGAGCACAGAAAGGCTGTGCTGCTTTGTTTCAAGAAAAAGTACCACATGCTATTTTTTTCATTGTGCTAGCCACCAGTTGAACCTCGTACTTTCAAAGGCTTGCCAAGTTGCAGAAGTAAGAATAATGTTAAATATAGTGAAGGAAGTTGGTTTGTTTTTCAAATACTCTCCAAAAAGGCAAAGATGTCTAGAGGAATCGGTGCAGTACATAAACTTACAGAAAGGCAAGTGGCAAAAAACCTATAGAAAAACAAAAGCTGAAGTTTCTGTGCGAGACCAGATGGGTGGAGAGACATACAGCCTTTGATGACTTCCATCATATGTATGAAGCACTTATTCACTGTTTAGATAATATTATGAATACCAGAGGGCCACACTGGGATGGTAAAACTTTGACAGATGCCAGTGGACTTTACAGTTCAATTTACTAAGTCTTGCTTTATTGTTTCCTTTCAGTCAGCAAGGTTCTTGTTTGGCTTTACTAAGCCCCTTAGCAAACTTCTGCAAGGATCGTCACAAGACATACTGTATGCATATGAGCAAGTCAGATGTGTGCTTAATGAGCTGCAGGCTGTTCATGCAAACCTCAAGAATGAGTTTAGGAATATCTTCAGAGATGTGTCAGAAATGGGGAGCTTCTGCGATAATACTGAATTACCCCTTCCACGTGTCTGTAGCAAACAGACTATGAGGAACAATGTGGCTGGAGATACTTCAGAAGAGTACTGGCGAAGAGCAATCTTTATTCCCTTTCTGGATCACTTCATTCATGAACTGTCCAGATGATTCACTACAATGGCATCAACAGCTATTCAAGGACTCTCACTAATTCCATCAAACTTGAACAGCTTAACATTAGATAGAGAGAGTTCACTTAAAAATTTTTTTGACTTGCCTTCACCAACAACATTCCACCAAGAGCTCAGACTGTGGAAAAGGACATGGGAGGCTATATAGCACAATTCTGCAATGCCAAATGATTTGAAGCAGACTTATTCGCAAACAAATGTCAAAATGTTCCCAAACATTTCAGTTGTATTAAATACACTCTTGCTCACTCCAGTCACAACTTCTGGAGTAGAGAGGGCTAATTCAGCCTTAAAACTGTGAACTCCGGAGTACCATGGGACAAGAGCGCCTTAACAGCTTAGTGTTGCTGTTCATGCATAGGGACATCCCGATAGACTACTCCTCTGTAATCAATTTATTTGCAGAAAGACATCCAAGAACAATGCTACTTATTAATCCACTTAATTAAGAATCTAACAGTAGTATGACTAAGCTTGTGAGATACTACAGTACGGTATGACCACAGAGGCCATTATGAAATGCTTAGTGTTATACTAACAAAAAATTTTGTTAGACTTTCTCTCCTGTGGTGTATAGTTTTTATACATATCTTTAGATGGTTTAACATATTGACAAAGTCCGACTACTAATTAAGTCTGAGTGTTACCATCAGAGAAGTCATCTACTCCGCAGGCAACATAGAAAGTAAAATAAATACCAGTAATGTTCTTCACAGGCAACATAGTCAATCAGAGCTCTACCATCATAAGTCACCCACTCCACAGGCAACATAAGAATTCATAGAAGTACCATCAGAGAAGTCAGTACTACCATCATAGAAGTCATCTACTCCCAGGCAACATAGAAAGTAAGAAGTACCAGTAGTCAGAGCACTACCATCACAGAAGTCCTCTAGTCCAGAGGCAGCATAGAAAGCAAAAGTACCATTAGTCAGAGCTCTACCATCAGAAGTCATCCACTCCACAGGCAACATAGAAATTCCACAGAAGTCCTGTACTCCACAGGCAGCATAGAAAGTGTGAAGTACCAGCAGTCAAAGCTCTAACATCATAGTCATCAACTCCACATGCAACATAGAAATTCATAGAAGTACCATCAGAGAAGTCAGTACTACATCATAGACGTCATCTACTCCCCAGGCAACATAGAAAGTAACAAGTACCAGTAGTCTGAGCACTACCATCACAGAAGTCCTCTACTCCACAGGCAGCATAGAAAGTGAGAAGTACCAGCTGTCAATCAGAGCTCTACCATTATAGAAGTCATCCACTCCACAGGAAACATAGAAATTCATAAAGGTGCCATCAGAAGTCAGTACTACCATCATAGAAGTCATCTACTCCCAGGCAAGATAGAAAGTAAGAAGAACCAGTAGTCAGAGCACTACCATCACAGAAGTCCTCTACTCCACAGGCAGCATAGAAAGTGAGAAGAACCAGTAGTCAGTCAGAGCTCTACCATCATAGAAGTCATCCACTCCACAGGCAACATAGAAATTCATAAAAGTGCCATCAGAGAAGTCAGTACTACCATCATAGAAGTCATCTACTCCCAGGCAAGATAGAAAGTAAAAAGTACCAGTAGTCAGAGCACTACCATCACAGAAGTCCTCTACTCCACAGGCAGCATAGAAAGTGACAAGTACCAGTAGTCAGTCAGAGCTCTACCATCATAGAAGTCATCCACTCCACAGGCAACATAGAAATTCCACAGAAGTCCTCTACTCCACAGGCAGCATAGAAAGTGAGAAGTACCAGTAGTCAGTCAGAGCTCTACCATCATAGAAGTCATCCACTCCACAGGCAACATAGAAATTCCACAGAAGTCCTCTACTCCACAGGCAGCATAGAAAGTGAAAAGTGCCAGTAGTCAGTCAGAGCTCTAGCATCATAGAAGTCATCCATTCCACAGGCAACATAGAAATTCATAAGTGCCATCAGAGAAGTCAGTACTACCATCATAGAAGTCATCTACTCCCAGGCAAGATAGAAAGTAAGAAGAACCAGTAGTCAGAGCACTACCATCACAGAAGTCCTCTACTGCACAGGCAGCATAGAAAGTAAAAGAAGTACCAGTAGTCAGAGCTCTACCATCAGAAGTCATCCACTCCACAGGCAACATAGAAATTCCACAGAAGTCCTGTACTCCACAGGCAGCATAGAAAGTGTGAAGTACCAGCAGTCAAAGCTCTAACATCATAGTCATCAACTCCACACGCAACATAGAAATTCATAGAAGTACCATCAGAGAAGTCAGTACTACATCATAGAAGTCATCTACTCCCCAGGCAACATAGAAAGTAACCAGTACCAGTAGTCTGAGCACTACCATCACAGAAGTCCTCTACTCCACAGGCAGCATAGAAAGTGAGAAGTACCAGTAGTCAGTCAGAGCTCTACCATCATAGAAGTCATCCACTCCACAGGCAACATAGAAATTCACAAGTGCCATCAGAAGTCAGTACTGCCATCATAGAAGTCATCTACTCCCAGGCAAGATAGAAAGTAAGAAGAACCAGTAGTCAGAGCACTACCATCACAGAAGTCCTCTACTCCACAGGCAGCATAGAAAGTGAGAGGTACCAGTAGTCAGTCAGAGCTCTACCATCATAGAAGTCATCCACTCCACAGGCAACATAGAAATTCATAAAAGTGCCATCAGAGAAGTCATTACTACCATCATAGAAGTCATCTACTCCCCAGGCAACATAGAAAGTAAAAAGTACCAATAGTCAGATTACTACCATCACAGAAGTCCTCTACTCCACGGGCAGCATAGAAAGTGAGAAGTACCAGTAGTCAGTCAGAGCTCTACCATCATAGAAGTCATCCACTCCACAGGCAACATAGAAATTCATAAAAGTGCCATCAGAAGTCAGTACTACCATCATAGAAGTCATCTACTCCCAGGCAAGATAGAAAGTAAGAAGAACAAGTAGTCAGAGCACTACCATCACAGAAGTCCTCTACTCCACAGGCAGCATAGAAAGTGAGAGGTACCAGTAGTCAGTCAGAGCTCTACCGTCATAGAAGTCATCCATTCCACAGGCAACATAGAAATTCATAAAAGTTCCATCAGAAAAGTCAGTACTACGATCATATAAGTCATCTACTCCCCAGGCAACATAGAAAGTAAAAAGTACCAGTAGTCAGAGCACTACCATCACAGAAGTCCTCTACTCCACAGGCAGCATAGAAAGTGAGAAGTACCAGTTGTCAGTCAGAGCTCTACCATCATAGAAATCATCCACTCCACAGGCAACATAGAAATTCCACAGAAGTCCTCTACTCCACAGGCAGCATAGAAAGTGAGAAGTACCAGTAGTCAGTCAGAGCTCTACCATCATAGAAGTCATCCACTCCACAGGCAACATAGAAATTCCACAGAAGTCCTCTACTCCACAGGCAGCATAGAAAGTGAAAAGTGCCAGTAGTCAGTCAGAGCTCTAGCATCATAGAAGTCATCCATTCCACATGCAACATAGAAATTCCACAGAAGTCCCTCTACTCCACAGGCAGCATAGAAATTCCACAGAAGTCCTCTACTCCACAGGCAGCATAGAAAGTGAGAAGTACCAGTAGTCAGTCAGAGCTCTACCATCATAGAAGTCATCCACTCCACAGGCAACATAGAAATTCATAGAAGTACCATCAGAGAAGTCAGTACTACCATCATAGAAGTCATCTACTCCCCAGGCAACATAGAAAGTAAAAAGTACCAGTAGTCAGAGCACTACCATCACAGAAGTCCTCTACTCCACAGGCAGCATACAAAGTAAGAAGTACCAGTAGTCAGGGAATAGGCATGCTGGACAGAGTACATGAACTATGGACAGAAGTTTGAAATATTACCCAGGAAGTTGCAAAAAATTAATTCTAAATAGAAAGAAGATTAAGAAGGCAAAATGACCGTCTGTGAAGGCTTTAGAAGTGGCTGAGGAAAGAAGGCTCTCTAAAGATAATGAGAGCAGGGTACATTATGTAAAACTTTAATGCAGAGTTTGATAGATGATAGCAAGAGAAGTTCAGGAGGGATGTATACATGAACAATGCAAAGAAGTTCAGGAGGGATGTATACATGAGCAATGCAAAGAAATGGAAGACAACAAAAGGTGAACAGATGTTCAGGAACATGAGTTGTATTAAGGGAAACTTGCAGATACAAATGGACATAAAAAAATGGAGAAAACCTGACAAATGCAGCAGTGTTATATTATCATTTTGCCAGACTTTAAAGCATTTACGTTGCCAGCAGCTGTGGAAAACAAGGTAGCAGCAATTGTATTGGAAATTGTCAGCTTATATTCAACTCCCAAAAATGGTAATTGCTACAGAGACTATTCCAATTATAAAACACAGTTGTAGAAAGTGCTGCATTCTCCAAATTAGAACTATTTCCCCAGTGCTGAAGTTGCAGTGACTGCAATCCAAGCTCAGTGAAAGTTCAACAGGACAGAAGTTCACTGTCAAAGACCACGAGTTGGAAGAAGAAATTACTCAAATTCAGATGGCCATGAACTTGGAAAACCATTGACCTAAAAACAATTCGTTTCATTGAACTTTGACTTGAGAAAGAAGACAACCAGCATTTTTGAACTCCTGGAGACCAGCATTGCCTCCCCCTCCTTTACTCACTCCAGAATTTGTTGAAAGAAGAGAAGGTACAGTAGGACTTCGGTTAGCCTCCCCCTCCTTCACTCACTCCAGAATTTGTTGAAAGAAGAGAAGGTACAGTAGGACTTTTGTTAAAGAAAATTAGTTCTGCTTAAACCCAGAGAAAGAACAGTAAACAATACAAAAACATAATGGTCAGCTAAGGAAAGTTTTATGAGTTTAGTTTATTTGGTACATCAATAAATGAAGCTTTTACTAATTTATCCTAATGTCTGGTATATATTTTATGTTTAACAACAAAGTAGACTTCACTGTGGTTATTTCCAACTTCAGTGGGATTCTTTACAAGATTATAAGAGTCCATATGCCCACTATGCCATGGAAGGAGAATGTGAGTTGGTATGGTCAACAATTTTTTCCAGGCATGCACTGAAAATAGATGTGCTGTATAGGAATTACTTTTTCCTGCTACCACACCCACAGTAAAATCATGTGTAACTGAATGTAAAGTGATGTCTTTCCAGACGTGATGTCAGAGCTTTGTGTCCCACTTTCTTGCTTCCACCCCGATAGTCAACTATCGAGACTGCGCCCCCCCTTCTGCAAATTCCTGGATCTGCCACTGCTATCTATACATAGATAAATAATAGTCTAAAATCTAGTTTTAAGGTAGACTAATTGGAATAGTGAAATTGTTATTGCAATATTTATTAGATAAATTATGGTCACTGTTCTGCTTATTGGGATTGGGGACATGTTTGTGATTAACTTTGAAATGTTCCATTCATGTACATATGTCCTTTGAATTATTTCCTTTTAGTATTAACAAATATAAAAAAAAATGGAAAAATTTACTGTTGGTTTAGAGAAGTGAAGCTTTCTTAACATTCTATTTAAGTTGCCATAGCAACAGTAAACACTTGCTGCAGTTTCTAAGGACACTGTGAAGTGCATTTAGCCTCACAGATAACAAATGAGAAAAAGTAATGTTTAGTTATTAAAATGAAAAACAACCTAAGCAAGGTAAAATAAATACATAATAGGACTATTTGTAAATATTTTATGATTTATCCTCATAGGATTACATATTCCTGGAAACACAACTGAAATATTCCCAAACTACATGTGCACTTAAATGTAGATGCTTGATTAAAAAGTATTGCTCAGTTTAACATGCTGATTCCACAAGCTGTTTGCACTGTAAAAGTTATATTTTATATGTTACTTGAAATTGACAGTCTCTAGAGCACATGAAAAGATGCGTATTACTTTTTGCAACGTTATCTTTGCAGTTACCATACACTCTATACAAACTCACTTGGCAACTGATGGCTATTAATTTAAAATATCAGTTCAGATATTAAATGTGCCCTTGAAATGCTATTGACATTTTGACAAAATATAATCTGAATTGTAAAATGAATGACTTGAAAGAAATAAAGTAATGCATAGATTTCAAAGGCTGTTCTTGACACTACACTATAAGTAAAAATGTATGTTCACAAGGAAGTATTGAAATGTTTTAGTCTTCCAGTTAAAATAGCGTACTATGAACATTTTGTGATATCAGAAAGTTTGAAGAGCTAGGAAATTACTATTTGTCTGTATAATGATTATTAGACAAATGTTAGACTCTGCTTTGTTTAATGAATTGTGACACATTTATGAGGAAAAGTGGACTCCGATATTATTACAGTAGTTGCTTAATGGTGGACACATGCTTAATGGGTTACGGGGCATGTTAGTGATTAACTCTGAAATGTTTTGTTTATATACAGTCAGTTGAATTTCTTATAATATATATAAAAGGAGGGGAAAATGTACTGTTGCTTGTTAGAAGTGAAGCTTTCTTTACATTCTATCAGCCTCGTGAACTATTTCAGTTTTTTTTTATTTTATTTTTTTTTTAACACTCATTGATTAGGAACAGCTATATTTGTGTTGTCATGGCAACAGAAAACAACTGCGGCAGTTTCTATGGACTTTGTGAATCTGCAAAGTGCATTAGAAGTGCATTTAGCCTCGCAGATAAAAAAAAGTAATGTTTAGCTATTAAATTGAATTACAATCTAAGGAAGGGTAAATTAGATAACGTAATAGAACAACTTGTAAATACTTTTATAAATTACTCACATTGGACTACACATTCTTGGAAACTCAACTGAAATGTCCTCAAATTACTTGTGAACTTAAATGAAACTGCCTGATTAATAAGCATAACTTATTTTAACAACCTGAATCCATAAGCTTTCTGCTCTATATATGTTGCATTATATATGTCACTTGCATGTGACATTCTCTAGAGCACACAAACAATACATATTTTTGCAACATGCTATATTTGCACTAACCATGCTTTCTAAACTAACTGAATTGGCAACTGACAAGTTATTTGAAACATCAGTCTAAATATTAATTGTGCCCTTGAAATATTGTTGCCGTTTTGACAAAACAAAACCTGAACTGAAAAAGGAAAGATTTGAAGAAGTGAAGTATTGTACAAATTTCAAAGACTGCTATTGACACTACAATACAAGTAGAAATGTATGCATGCAAGGAAAAATTGAAATGCTTTACACTTTTAGTTAAAATAGCTTGTTAACTTTTTGCTTTATCAGAAAATTTAAGGAACTTGGAAATCATTTCTAATTTGTCTTTATAATGTTTGCTAAAGTGATGACTTGTTTAATGGATTGTGAGTCATGTACAAGACAGACTACTGAATGTTATTTCTGTTTACCTATGTTTGCTGAATTTCTTTTATTAGTACTGCTTTAAAACAAGGGAAGGGAAATTTCTGTTTTTGGTCAAGGAGGGAGAGGCTTAAGAGTATTCTAACTGCCCCGAGATCTGTCTAAGATGCTCTAAACACTGTTTGATTAATACTTACCTAAGGTAAGTCTTGATTACCAAATAGGTACCTTCACATTCATTCTAGACCTGATGTGATTACCCATTCTGGAAGCAGGAGGTGTCCTATGCAGGGTGGGAATTGTCAGGGTGCTTTGTAAATCTATATGTAAAAGCACTGCACACTAGAATATAGGGTGCCTCTACTCAGGGTCAGGATACCACTGATAAGCCATGTCTTTTCATAAGTGTAAGTTGAAGTTGGTGAGCTGAAGAGTGGGAAAGTAAAGGAAGACAGTACACCTACAGTAAATTCATATTTCATTGGTAATCACTCATCGTCTCCTACAGAGTCCTTTTAGTCAAATTATTTTAGTAATAATCTATTTGTTGTTGGCTTATTTAGTGCATGCTCCTCTGTTGCATTTAATTTATCTGACATATCTGACATGTTTGGGATCTCTTAAGTCAACAAATAATTGTTTACACTACTAACATTCCATCCTGATATATAAAATACTAAAGAATATAGAATTTCATCTCTCAAGAAAATTCTCCATATAATAATTTAACATATGGAGCTAAGTTGATATTGTGATAATCCAATATATCTATCTTTATCTATTGGATTAGGAATGACTTTCATTCCATGTTTAATGGGAAATTCATATTTACTTATATTTGATACTTTAGAATTAATGTTTTATAGAAGTACTTGTTAAAGCCTTACCAGAATTTTACCCTACTTGTATTTAAAGAAGAAAGAACATTAAATTACACTCCCAAGTTTACACACACAAAAATAACATTCAGTGTTATCAGAGAATATGGTATAACTACTATAATCATAATAAAAAAAAAGAAGCAAAATGTTTCTTCCAACAATAACTTGAAATGGATTTAACATTCTTATTAAATACTAATGGCTTAAATAATGCAAATAAAAGATCAAACTTACTAAAATATCTAAATCTAAATAAGGCACAAGTAGTATTTCTCCAGGAAATGCATTTTAAGACTAATGATAGCTTTATTTGGAACCCTAAGGATTATACAGTCTTAGCTCAACCCTCCTATTGAACAAAGACAAAAGGAGCATCAATTCTCTGGAAGAAAAACATAATCACTCCAAAAGTTATTTATAAATATGAAGACAAAGAAGGTCTACTAGCATTTGTTATAATTAAATTTAATAACAAAATATGGACATTTGCTAATCTATATTGGTTCCCAGGAATTGGAGCAGGAACAGTTAAACACCTAGATGTTATTTCCAACAATTATAAAGGAAATCTTATACTGGGAGGAGACTTTAATTGTATCTTAGAAGCCTCTGAAACCACAAAGAAGTTTTTTCCCATAGCAACTATTTCAAAATCCTTAAAAAGATGGATTGATTCATTTCATTTAATAGACACTTTAAGTAAAAGACGATAAATCCTTATTTTCCCATAAAGACCATAGATTTGGAACACAAACCGGAATAGATAAATTATTCATAGTTCAAGATTTACAAACAAAAATCCTCAACTTTCTCAATAATTCCATGCCCCTTCTCAGATCATGACTCTCTGATAAGCTCCAAATAGAGTTTAAACCTTTAATCCTCTCAACTAAAATTCCATCATATATCATGAAAATTAAAGAATTCAGACCCTGGATGTTGTCAGAACTATTATTTCTTGAAATTAATAATACAACAGAAATCAGTATATTTGTTTGGTAAGACCCTTAGCTGGTACAAAAACAAAGTTAGAGAGTGGGAATCTGAATCATTAGACTTGCAAACCAGACTCTTGACAGCAAAATCTAAAAAAAAATCAGAATTGTCCAGAAGTCAAAAAAGAAATAGAGGAATTAAATAAAAAATATAATGAAATTCTAACACACAAAGCTTGTCAAGCCTTGGAAAAATTAAAAATAAACTCATTAAACACCTCCCCCAGATATCTACATAAATTATCTACAAGAATTAAAATACAATCTAAAGCAAATAACATTAGTAGTATATATCATGAAAAGAAAGGGAAAAAAGTATCCGATATAGGAGACATCCTTGAAGCATCTTGGTTCCATTATATGGAGCACTTCAAAAAAAAAAAAAAAAAAAAAAAAAAAAAAAGATTTAGATACCAACCAAATAAATTTGGATGCAAACCTTATCAATATAAAAAAAATTCCAGAAAATTTAAAACTAGACCTACAAAAACCTATATCCTACAAATAAATTTCTGACAAGATAAAAGAAAGCAAATCTAACAAAGCTCCAGGGATAGATGGTATAATTATGGAAAATGTATAAACTCTTCCCTTCAACAGTAATCTCCCTTTTTCATAAAACTTTGCTAGAAGTCCAGTCAGAAGCAAAAATACCACCCTCATGGAAATATTCTCTCATAACACCAATTCTAAAAGATAGTAAATCATCAGACCTTTGCACCTTATACAGACCTATATCATTACTGAATAATGATTACAAAATATTCATGTCAATCCTAGCTAACAGAATGAAAATCCCACTTTCAAAGACACTTAATAATCAAACTGGATTTTTATACAACAGGCACACACATGATAATATTAAAAGGATACTTACTCTTGTAGATTATGTGAATAAAGAAGATAGAGAAACTTGTAATCGGATTAGACATAGAAAAAGCCTTTGATTCCCTCAACTGGGAATATCTATTTAAAACTTTAGCATTATTTTAATTTCCTCCTCCCTTCATCTTACTGCTAAAAAGCATATATATTAATAACTTAGCCTACATTAAATTAGGTTATTTTACATTAGAATTTGTCCATATAACGAAATGTGCTAAACAAGGATGCCCCCTTTCTCCTATTTTATTTGCTTTGGCTATAGAAATACAGAAATAATATGCAATGATCCAAGAATCAAAGGAATAGAAGTCTATGACCAGTACATATCTAAAATGCTTTTTGATGATATTTTATTAACTCTATCAAACTCCAGAGAGTCATTAGGAGAGCTAGAAGAAGTAATGTAGAAATGTCATAATATTTCAGGTCTACACTTTAATAGATCAAAATCAAAATTTCTATTTTAAAATGAACTGCAAGTTACAGGTAAATCCATAATAGGAAAATAAGAACTTACGCTAAATTATTTAGGAATAGTGTTATGCAAAAATATAAACAAAACAATATTAATAAATTCTAAAAACATTATTGAAACTATATATAGAAAAGTGGAACAAAATTATATTAACTTTTGAAGACAGATTGCAATTAAGAAAAATGGTCTTATTGCCAAAAATACTGTATGTAGCATTAGCAATACAGTTAATTCCTGAAAGATGCATTCTTAAAGAAATAAAATCATGTTTAATAAAATTTTTATGGTATCCCAAAAAATACAGTAGCTGTAACTCTTCACATTAGACCCTGGAAACAAGGAGGATTGAACTTCCCAGAAATAGAAACATATATAAAAGCATCTGTGCTTAAAACAGTAATAGACTGGATAAACCCAAATTGTTTTGCCAACTGGAAAGAATTAACGGCTATATTAACAAATGAATTTAATCTGTTAAAAAAATGTAATAGTAGACAAATCAAACCCTGGTACATACTTTGTATAAGTATACAATATAATATAACAAAACTTCTAAAACAACACTGATTAATTATTAAATTAATTCCTTTAGTAAACTTATCAATGCAAACATAGATCTAAAACTTTGGTTTGACCTTTTAACCCCATTTACCATCGCTAAGAACTTTACTCACAAAATATATAGGGAAACAATAACCTCCTGGAAAAATGGATTCTTATGCTTGTTTCAATGTGTAAATAAATTAAATGTTTTAGATATACATATGATAAAACTGCTTACACTATTCCAACACAGGACTGGTTAACCATACAAAGGATTCTAATGTACACTCAAGATTTATGCAGATTAATTAATAATTCCTCATTTAAAGTTATTCCAATTCTAATAAGTTTTCTGTATGAATTTATATATAATGGTTGTGAAAAGAAAAAATCCATTTCAAATCTATATAAAGAGTTAACATATAAAACAATTCCCAAACCATCATACTGGCAGTTCTTAACAAAAGGTCAGTCATTGCAGTTAACAGAAAAAGTTAAAACTAACATCTTATTATCAGTTAATTACACCTTTAACACACAGTACTGGAAATATTTAACTGGAAATACTTATAGAGCATTTTTAACACCAGATAGAATTAAAAAGATCAGTACTACTGCAAATGTTTTTTGCTAGAGGTGTGAAAAGTCAAATAAAGCAGACTGGGTTCATATTTTTTTATGAATGTAATAAAATTAAATCATATTGGAATGGACTCCATTTTTTACAAGCTTTATTTAATGAGTCCTTTACCTTAACTAAAGCATTGATTATACTAAATGTAAATGAAGGTCCCTACCTGAATAAGAAAAATATGTATTTGTTATGGATAATACTTGCTATATCTAGGAAATGCGTAACCACAAGGTGGAATTCAAATACACCCCTGACCTTGGAGGAATTCTACACTTTACTGAAGACAACTGCATCGATGGAAATAAAAATTAAAGAACTACAAATCTATCCCAGGCCATTGGTAAATAATCCTTGGAAGAAAGTTACATCTTTGTTGGACACTGCAGTAATCAATGTTGTATCTTTGATAATTGATCTGTCAGTTCTATGTTTAATAACATACAATGTATATAATTGAAAGTCAGGCTATTGTAAATATTGTATATAGCTGTTTAAAATAATATTTAAAAATGTACATGTTGTTTTAATTGAAAATAAAATTTTTTTTGAGGACAACTTCGGTGGATGCTACAATATAATTTTCACACTACAGAGCAGTTTAGAAGAGGTAAGCATGGTGACTTGTACAGGATCAAGTATCAGCTTCCTGAATGGCCCCTATAGGTTATTTAGCTTCTATAGTCCCTTAAGGTACACAGGCCTATTTTGTTGAAGTCTGTAATGTGGCAATGTATTCCACAAGAATATATGTTGTACATTTATTTGCAGTCTTTACTTTAGATCCAGTCCTCATATTTTGTCATTTTGTAATATTTTAATATGCCTTGTTCCTTAAAACAAGATATTTTTTGTTGTTGCAATGATCATTGTTAAACCTGTGCTTTTTTCTCAGTTTTTTTTTTGGTCAGATGATGTCCACAGGAGTGGACAAAAGTGATCTGTTCAATTAAAATAAATTAAGCTTTCACTCTATGCTATCTTGTGTTTTCTTTATTTTTTTTTAAAGCAGCTGCTAGTGTTTGACCTATAAGCCACAGGCAGCCAGTACAGACAACACAAGACTACTGTAATATGGGTTAAGTTTAGTATCCCAGTATGTAATTGCCTTTGTGTTCTGCAGTAAGCTGCAAGCAGCTCTTCAGCTGTCAGGACTTCAGGTAGATTGCAATGTATGACACCAAATGCAGTAAGTTTAAATCATTTACATCCTTAGAGAGATGAAATGTAGTTGCTCCCCAACAGAGTGCTAAGAACTACAGCATTACATGTACTGTATCTAAGAAGCTGAAGGCTAAAACTGAATAACATCATTGATCTCTTGCAAGGAGGTGGCTATTAATTGCTTCATTGAGGGCAGTTTCAGTACTGTTTCATTTCTTGAACCTGGACTGAAATGAATGAGAGATTATTTGAAGTTAAATAGCGTTCATGTTGTATTGCAACCAGTTTCTCAATTACCAGCAACGGGAATTTACTGGCCAACATTTTTCAAAACTGGCTGCAGGCAGAGATGGCTGCTACAGAATGGAAGTAATTAAATCCTCTTTTATAGTTGAAAGAAATACATTTGGTAGTGAGACCTGGTGATTCTGAGAATAACTGGACTCAAAATTTAAAAACAAGGTATAACAAAACTGGTTTGACAATATTCTGGCCCACAAGTTAAAGGGTGCCTTCCAGCAATCAAGCCGGTAACCTTGTAGTAGTCAAAGTATTTAGGTTCTCACTCACCAAAGTTCAGATGTAGTCAGAATAGGTTAGAACAATGCACACTGGAAGTACCACTGAGGATTTCACTCGTAATTGTTTCCACTCCAGCTGTTCCACAGTCTAAAGCTGAATATGCTGCTTGATTGATAAGACAGCTAGAACTGCAGACCCTGTCAGCAATCTGAAGGAACTTTGATCAATCTAATGCTGAAGCTCTCTCCCTGGATAAGAATTCTGCTTTGTTAGAGAATGTTTCTACATGCCAAACAGAAAAAGTCTCTGCTTGCATAAGCTTATTATCGTGAACATTGGTTTTTTTGTGCATTGTAATATAGTATTTATGGAAAGAGTAGGAATGCACTGACTGTTATTACTGTAAAGGATACTTCTTACTGATAATGTTATTTGTACAGTTTTAATAGTTTTTATTGTTCACAAAAGACTTATTTGTCTATCTTATGCTTTTAAGTTCTTTTTTTCTTTCAGAAAATGCTCTGGAATGCAAGGAAGTGTGTAGTTTGCTAGACTTGTGACATTCCACAAAGCATGGGTGCTAATAAGTTAAGGATGAGTTCTACACTGAAGAACATTAAGAAATTCTCAAACGAGGAGACAGACTCCACCATCATCTAAGAAGTGTCCACTCCTAGTGCATATATCAAATAAAATAATCATCTTTTCCATGAGTAGCAGTGATAAATATCTCAACAAGGACTAGACCCTCATAATATAGATGATGTCCTTATTACTTCAGATGTTAGTCAATCAGCATTTACTAGTTTGGGGAAATCGGCAAACTCTTGCAGAAAGTATCTCTTCTCACCTATTGAATGGTATGTGAAGGGCTACATGAAATGTTCAGAGTAGTTGATAAATATACTAGGAATGTCAACTGCTCTGATAAATATAAAACTACAACCCTATCCCTCTTCAGATCTTACTCACGTGCCTAACTCACAGTATGAAGGAAATATTTGGTAGTACGGCACAAGTCAAATTGGTCTGAGATCTGAAATTAAATCAAGTTTCCATTATGAATCCAAATTTTCCTACATGCAGTATTATGCCAGGCTTATTGCAGGTGGATCCCACCTTCATAGCTAGTACATTATAAGAAATCAAAGGGCTGCTAATAAGATTGACAAGACTGGAATAGAAGATGGACATACTGAGTGTCTCACAAAGACCGGGAAGAACATGGGCAGTTTAGGATTTTGCCACAAGGTAGTGCTATGCAACTTTCAATCTCCTCCCTCTCAAACAGAAAATTTGACCTTTACAGCATTTCCTGCCTCATTAGCATATAAAAACATATTCCACGAGTTTGTGAAGAACCTAAGAGCCAAAGACCAGTGAGAGGCCGCTATTATAACATATGTTTGCCAAATTATAAAGCATATCTGCAGCAATAAAATCCATGGAAAGAACATTAAAGTTAGTAAAATAACTAATAATCTGACAGAACTAAAAGATGAAATATAATCATAGAACTTGAGTTTCTCAAAATGGAGTAAGAACAGCCAGTGAATCAAAGTCGCTGATAAAACTGCACCAAGATAATTTAAGTAATTAGTACACTAGTAAAATATAATTAAGCAAATGACAGCATATGGAGTAGTATATAACTACTGTAATTACAATGTACTAGCAATCCTTTTCTTACTCTCCCAATAAGCATAATTTAGGCAAAAAAAATGCAGCAATATTTTAATTTCATGCACAAAATAAGCAAATGAATGAATAAATGCTCAGTAAAACAAAACACTTGTTGGTAAGATATAAAAATTCTTAACCAAAAAAAATTTTGCAAAGAATGATGATGCAAGTAACCAAAATACTGTAAATCTATATGCAAGTTACTAATGAAACTGATACCTGATAGTAACTGTATTCATTACTACATAATATGTATTCATTCCAACATAATTATATGTATTCATTATTTTATCATTGTGCATTTACTATCTTTTAATCTGCCTGGGTCATGATAAAAAGTATGTTGCGACCAGTCTATTTACCTGGTCATCAAATGTAAAAAGCCATTTTTACAAAACAGCAGCTCAGCAAAGCACCATGCACTCCTTTTTGTCTTCCAGGCAAGATTTCATATTAAAGTAAATTGCCATCACATTAGTTATTTACTTATTTGACTTTTTTTTTTTTTTTAAGTAGTTTGATAACTAGGTAGGTACTCTGGTCAGCCAACCCAAAATCAAATAAATTAAAAACAGGAAGTAATACATACATTTTTACATTGAAAATATGTGAAGAATATATGCAACATACTTAAATATAGAGATCTATTTAAACATTATAATAACAGCAATGACATAACACTTACTGTGTATCGAGTTTGGCCATAATCATAAAGGTTACTACAAAGTGTACACCAGTGTGTTACACTTTCGGAATTCAAGAGTAACACTACCATAATACTTGTGCTGTCTATTCACCCCGAAAGGTTACTCTGTGCTGACCTTTATAAATCTGGCCTTAAGAATTTTATACTGAACATTTTTCCTGGATCTGACAAATACACAGACAAGTAATGGACCTGAACTTCATTTTTACTGCTAGGTTTTATTCTAATAAAAAGGTTTTCATTTAAAAAGATTAATGATACTGGAGGGAATGCTGTTGTAAAGATTATATACATTGAGCGAGCTGAATTCACATGAAGTGAAATGCTTTACCAAGGATTTTGAAATATTCATTTGTCAGTGATATTGTGGCTATTATCCCCTTTGGTAAGATAGGTACAAGATGAATATTTTCAAAGATGCTTTATTTTTTTCTGAAATTGTTTGATGTTTGTTTTTACAGGAATTGAGGGGTGGGGCTGTTATAGCTGGCTGGTGCCAGTTTGGGAAAGTCTTTTTGCCCACATCCTTTACAAAGTTCTGTGGAGATATTTTTAATCTTAGCTTATTTCAGAGAGTTGGACAGTATTTGTGGGCATGTTAAGATTTTAAAGGTGGCAGTTTAAGGCAAGTAGCATGCTCAGACAATGTTAGGGTGCCACTTACATCTTTGAAACATTTTACAGTGCTGGTCTTGTATTGTAATGCCTAGTGTAATAAATGTTCATTCTTACCAGTGGCTGTCACTATGGTTTTGGTGTTTTGTCTGAACTTGGATTACTGCAAGGAAATGCATATTTCAGTATAGTGACTAGGACACTGATTGCAAGTACTTGTTGGACCTAGATTGTTAAATGGTTTAAGACCATGTATGAGGTGCTGAACTGCTTCTGTAAATTGAATATAATTTGGTATGCATGTGTTTCATAGGATAACTGTGGGTCAATAAGTAATCCTAGGTTTTTGAATTGTTCCACATTATCAATTTTATTGCTAAGTCTATTGGTTATGGTCTGAGATGGGCAGTGTTTTCGTTTTTGAGAAGCACTGAAGATCATAAATTGTTTTATTCAGATTTAAAGTTCCTTAATTCTGTGACCCAGGAACATGGACAGTAATGTATGCTTGTAGAGTTTTCTTTGTATTTTGATGGGTTTGACCTGAGCAATGCAGCATTATATCTTCCATTCAAAGAGTTATTACACTGTGTGTGTGTGTGTGTGTGTGTGTGTGTGTGATATATATATATATATATATATATATATATTTATATATATATATATATATATATATATATATATATATATATATATATATATATATATATATATATATATATATATATATATATATATATATATTTATAAAATTACACAATTTAAATACCTAAAAAACAGTATGAAGCATAGTGATCCTTGAGTGACACCAGATGTTAAGCTTCCACAGTATCTCTACAGATTGATTTTGGACGTTGAAAGTTCTTTGATGAAAACAGATCTGGAATGAAACAACTGGATGGTGCCCTTATGTAAGTTTTTATATTTTTTTATGAGGATAGAGTGAACGAGAGAGGAAGATCTGCATTCAGAAATACCGTCTTAATAAATGAGACTCTGCAGATGTTTTAAAGATGCTGATGACTTTTTGATTTATCTAAATAGCATGTGTTTAAAAGAAATCTTATACCTTTCCCTTTTTGTGATTTTTCTTCCATAGTTCCTGTGATGTCCAGCCAATATCCCACTGAACTGCTACCAATATGTGATGTCTCCTACTATCCTGGGTCAGTGACTAAGGAATTCTAATCCTCACTACTGACTCCAATGTGGGACCGTCACATTTCACAATTTACCCTAAGAGCACAACAAGAGCACGCTCTATAACCTGGGACTGGACTGTATACGTCTGTCCACTCCTAATGTAACTCTTTATTACACACTCCAGAGCAATGTGCCCCAGTTTAAGACCTCTGATACACTTATACTTAAATTGAATCTCACACATCCAAACACTTCTGGGAAAGCCTGAAACAGATTTCCAGTTGTATCCCTTCCCCCAAATGATATGGTAAACTGCTGCTCCCAACCAGAGCTTCTACATGCCCTTTCAAAGGGGTGTCCAATTCTTAAAATTAGGTTTTAAAACTAATGGTCGTAAATGACCTAAAGCAACCAAGCTTTCAGAGTGGCCCAGGAATTATCAAAGAAGGTATAAGCACTCTCAAATCACAAAGAATACACTGATTGATCAGGCACAATGTAAAATAATAAAAATATTTAATAATGAGCAAAATGATTAAAAAATATAAAACAGTAATTTCAAGAAACAAACAGAAGTCAATTACCAGGAAAATGAAATTAATATTGAAGGATAGAAATCCAACATTTAGTAAAACTTTGACTAATCTAGCTATAATTTCCTATCTAACTGAAGAACACTGTCTCTGAGCTAAACTAAATATCACAACACAGCAAAGGCAGCCTTATAGTTCTTGATGAGTCCTTTGGGTATCCGCTGTTCAGTACAACTGTGTACTGTAAACTGAACTGAACAACTACTATAACTACTTCAACTGTCTTCAGCAGGCTGTTTTATAGACTATCACAAGCAATAATATAAACCCAGGCGAGTAAAGTGTCAGTTACCAATTCAAAAATAACAATCCAGATGCTCATATGCGGTAACTGAAGCACAAGCAGGCTCCTCAAAAGTCCATACACCAAGCTAGTAAAATACTCATTCGTAAAATATCACACCGGTCACAATAAAACAAAGATGAACGTTCTTTAATCGGTACAGTTAGCGCTTTCACCTCCTCGGCTTCATCAGACTGTATTCAAACCACATTACACAGCCATTTATATATCACATTCAATTAAAACCATAATTGCTTAATTACATCCATTTAAAACACTCTGGGCTTAATCAATAGGTCAAGTATGGATACACATATAACTTAAAGAAATAGGCACGTATACTCTACAAATATGTAAAACACACATTAAAAAACCTAATATAAAAAACTAATACAAAAACTAAAAATATATATATATATATGTAAAATTGTCTACTATTGTCTACATAAGGAATATTTACTGTTTGTTAATATTATAATCTAATATAGACATATTACTAAAACAAACACATTTAGTTACCCAACTGTTATAATAGTCTAATCTCTCAAACTAAACTATATTACTCTTTGTTTTTATTTTTTCGCCTTTGTCTTCAACTTCCGTTTCTTTAACATTGTCTGTACACTGATCTTATCATTCAGGCCAGGCGGGTGATCAGCTCTTAAACGAATTATCCATCTGAGTTCCATTTCTATTGTAAAATTCTCTAAATCCCCACCTCTAAGACTAGTTTGGATATGTTGAACCACACGAAAACTAAACCTATGCATTGAACCTGCCAGTATACAATGTCTAGCTAAAGCATTATGTTCCTGACCAGTCCTAATGTGATATAAATGTTCCCTTATCTGAACTCTAAGTTCTCTATTGGTCTTGCCTATGTAAAACGCATCACATGCTTCACACTGTGCCAAATATATCACATTCACACTCTTGCAAGTGGTATCTGTCATAAAAAAGAATTCTTTGTAAACATGGGGGGACTGGAATGAATGACTAGTGTTGATATAACCACATTGGTTGCAATTACCACATGGAGTGGTATTATAAGCTGTTACTTTCTTTCCAGGAGTTGGCCTGCCATAAAATAACCTCTTCAGGTTCTTCTTGTTTTTGTAAATAAATCTAGGTTCATCACCTACTAACTTCATAATTTCCTCATCTGCTTCTAAAACATCCCACCGCTCTCGTATTATTCTCCTAATATTACTAACATCAGAGGTAAAATAGACCGGTATACTTAAGGTATGTTCTTTCATATCACTACTAACGAGAGTATCCTCCCTCATTTCATGCTCCTCTTGGTGGATATAGCTGGAAAAATATGGGCGTGCTCTAGTCCCTCTGAGTTCAATGGAGGTATTAATGGCCCTCTCAATCTCATCTTTCTGATAGGCCCTGTCTCGTAGCCTCTGACTCAATCCAGTCAGCTCAGATCTAAAACCTTCCTCCGTTGGGTTCAGCCTTGCAGCCCTCATAGATTGGCTCCTGGCTACATTCTCAAAAACATGCCTGGGATGCATGCTGTCCCTATGCTGGAGTGTGTTCCTATAGCATTTCTTTCTATGGATAGAGGTATTTACTATTCCACTACTTAACCTCATTATATTAACATCCAGAAATGCGACAAACTCTCTTGATGAACTAGACGTAAACTTCAAAAATTCCACAGAATTATTCAAATATCTCTCAAATTCCATTAATTCCATCTCACTGCCTCTCCACACCAAAAAGAGGTCATCTACGAACCTCCTATAAAAATTAACATGCTGTCTAAATATCTCTGAAACAAAAAGTATTTCCTTCTCCCAATAAGCCATTACAATGTTGGCGTAACTATTGGCACAACTGGTGCCCATAGCTACGCCATCATTCTGAATGTATATGTCTCCATCAAAAATGAAGACATTGTTCTCCAGAATGGTCTCTAGAAAAAGTGCTAACAGGTCTATTAAATCCTTATTCAAAGATGTATACTTCTGTAGATAATACATGACCCATTGGACCCCTCTGTCATTTGGTATAGCTGTGAACAGGCTACTCACATCGAATGTGACAAGAATATATTCCTCCTCCTCTTCTAGTTTGGAAATGTAATCATAGAACTGTAGTAGGAACTCCTTACTATCCTTAAGAATACATGGGTTCTCATCTACTATTGGTCTCAAATAATGTTCTACATATAGCGAAAAAGGTTCAGTTAACCAGCCTTGTCCCGAGACTATAGGTCTCATTGGGGGATTATACAAATCTTTTTGTACTTTAGGGAGACCTTTCAATATTGGTATGAGTGGATGTTCAACCTTCAGATATTTATAAACGTTTTTGTCTATGACTGCACTTTTAAGTAAATCCTCGATCATTGCATGCACCATATAGACTTTCTCTATCACATCCTCTCTATTCAGTTTTCCATAAGACTTACTATCACTCAATAGCTGGTTCACACTCCCCTTATATTGCTCATAGTCCATGACTACAATGGACCCGCCTTTATCTGCGGAGGTAATAATAATAGAGCCATCATTCTTTAAATCATGTAACGCTTGTTTCTCTGCTGGATTAAGGTTATTCCTGTTGTAAAATCTCTTCTCATTCCTGCTGCTATTATTATAATAACTGTGCAAATCATTCTCTACCAATCTGGAGAATGTCTCTAATACCGGATGTAATATAGGAACATAAGTACTAATAGGTTTAAAAATACTTGTTGTTTCACTTGTATTATTACAGCCATAGTCTAACTTAAGTTGTACATTCCTGGTAAATAACTTCACATCAATAATGGAATCAGAAATCTCACTTCTTCGACTGGGAATAAAACTCAAACCTCTATTAAGTACCTGTTCTTCATGTTCTTCTAACTGCCTCCGGGATAAATTAATCACAATGGATTCATTTTCTTTTCCCATAATTTCTTCAGTGTGGGACCTTCCACTTCTGTGTCTGAGGTCTTCCGTTTTTGTCGACCTCGACTCATGGAACGGGTCCGCCCTCTGAATTGAGGTGTCTGTATGGGGAAAGGGGTAACAAAATTATTAAAATTCCCCTCCCCATCATGATTAACCATGATATATGTATGTTTGTGACTACTGGCACCACCTACATCATTACCTATCCCATTAACCTCATTGCAAACAATTTCCTTCGCTTTATCACTATCATGTACTGCAGGGGTATGACCGCTGGATGCACTAATGTGTTTATGCTTATTGTTCACAACTACAGGATATAAATTACGGTCATTAGTCCTGTTGCAAACAGCAGTATAAAAATACAAAAAATAAAAACAAAGAGCAATATAGTTTAGTTTGAGAGATTAGACTATTATAACAGTTGGGTAACTAAATGTGTTTGTTTTAGTAATATGTCTATATTAGATTATAATATTAACAAACAGTAAATATTCCTTATGTAGACAATAGTAGACAATTTTACATATATATATATTTTTAGTTTTTGTATTAGTTTTTTATATTAGGTTTTTTAATGTGTATTTTACATATTTGTAGAGTATACGTGCCTATTTCTTTAAGTTATATGTGTATCCATACTTGACCTATTGATTAAGCCCAGAGTGTTTTAAATGGATGTAATTAAGCAATTATGGTTTTAATTGAATGTGATATATAAATGGCTGTGTAATGTGGTTTGAATACAGTCTGATGAAGCCGAGGAGGTGAAAGCGCTAACTGTACCGATTAAAGAACGTTCATCTTTGTTTTATTGTGACCGGTGTGATATTTTACGAACGAGTATTTTACTAGCTTGGTGTATGGAGTTTTGAGGAGCCTGCTTGTGCTTCAGTTACCGCATATGAGTATCTGGATTGTTATTTTTGAATTGGTAACTGACACTTTACTCGCCTGGGTTTATATTATTGCTTGTGACATTCTACTAACTGTTTTACTCCAGGCTGAGGGCATGGCATTCATGGGAGGAGACTAGATCGAGTTGGCGTACACGCCAGAAGTGACGTCGAGGTTGGATGATAACGTTGGGAAATTTCGTGAGTGTATGGCCGGTGACGAGAATCCGTTACTCCTTTATGAGCCGGAAGAGGAGCGTGGACCCGAAGGGGATAACGCCGCGGAGCTCATTGCATTGTCGGAAGAACTGAAGAACGTAGAGATGGATTCTATGAAGTTAAAAAGGTTACAATTGCAAAGGCAGCATTTCGAGGCCTGCCTGAAGAAACGGATCATTCCCCGTGGTCTCCGAGTACTGAAGATGCCAACCACAGGTAATCTTTTTCCCGACTTATTGTTAAAATGGCAGAAGCTGAACATGGAACTCAGCTTCAGTTACATGAAGCTGTTGATAGAGTTCCACAAACCTGAAGAAGATGCTTTGAGGGACAAAGTGAATAAGAAATTTGCATTTTTAGTTTCTAAGTACACCTTCCCCAAAGCTGTTGTGGGGATTAAGAGACTGATAGACAATGTTTCACTATATGAGCGACGGTTATTGGATTCAAAAAAGAACAAGATTGAACGGGACATTAGTGACTTTAAATTGGGCCAGATTTTTTCTTGGCCGAGAACTGGCAACAGTTTCAATATTAATAAAAAGAATGTTACTAGTACTTTGAGAGACAATTTGAAGGACAATGGGACTGATGGATAGTCAATATCTAGTAACAATAATATAGTAACATCGGATGTGTTAGTGATTGATACTGCTGTTTGCAACAGGACTAATGACCGTAATTTATATCCTGTAGTTGTGAACAATAAGCATAAACACATTAGTGCATCCAGCGGTCATACCCCTGCAGTACATGATAGTGATAAAGCGAAGGAAATTGTTTGCAATGAGGTTAATGGGATAGGTAATGATGTAGGTGGTGCCAGTAGTAACAAACATACATAGATCATGGTTAATCATGATGGGGAGGGGAATTTTAATAATTTTGTTACCCCTTTCCCCATACAGACCCCTCAATTCAGAGGGCGGACCCGTTCCATGAGTCGAGGTCGACAAAAACGGAAGACCTCAGACACAGAAGTGGAAGGTCCCACACTGAAGAAATTATGGGAAAAGAAAATGAATCCATTGTGATTAATTTATCCCGGAGGCAGTTAGATGAACATGAAGAACGGGTACTTAATAGAGGTTTGAGTTTTATTCCCAGTCGAAGAAGTGAGATTTCTGATTCCATTATTGATGTGAAGTTATTTACCAGGAATGTACAACTTAAGTTAGACTATGGCTGTAATAATACAAGTGAAACAACAAGTATTTTTAAACCTATTAGTACTTATGTTCCTATATTACATCCGGTATTAGAGACATTCTCCAGATTGGTAGAGAATGATTTGCACAGTTATTATAATAATAGCAGCAGGAATGAGAAGAGATTTTACAACAGGAATAACTTTAATCCAGCAGAGAAACAAGCGTTACATAATTTAAAGAATGATGGCTCTATTATTATTACCTCCGCAGATAAAGGCGGGTCCATTGTAGTCATGGACTATGAGCAATATAAGGGGAGTGTGAACCAGCTATTGAGTGATAGTAAGTCTTATGGAAAACTGAATAGAGAGGATGTGATAGAGAAAGTCTATATGGTGCATGCAATGATCGAGGATTTACTTAAAAGTGCAGTCATAGACAAAAACGTTTATAAATATCTGAAGGTTGAACATCCACTCATACCAATATTGAAAGGTCTCCCTAAAGTACAAAGATTTGTATAATCCCCCAATGAGACCTATAGTCTCGGGACAAGGCTGGTTAACTGAACCTTTTTCGCTATATGTAGAACATTATTTGAGACCAATAGTAGATGAGAACCCATGTATTCTTAAGGATAGTAAGGAGTTCCTACTACAGTTCTATGATTACATTTCCAAACTAGAAGAGGAGGAGGAATATATTCTTGTCACATTCGATGTGAGTAGCCTGTTCACAGCTATACCAAATGACAGAGGGGTCCAATGGGTCATGTATTATCTACAGAAGTATACATCTTTGAATAAGGATTTAGTAGACCTGTTAGCACTTTTTCTAGAGACCATTCTGGAGAACAATGTCTTCATTTTTGATGGAGACATATACATTCAGAATGATGGCGTAGCTATGGGCACCAGTTGTGCCAATAGCTACGCCAACATTGTAATGGCTTATTGGGAGAAGGAAATACTTTTTGTTTCAGAGATATTTAGACAGCATGTTAATTTTTATAGGAGGTTCGTAGATGACCTCTTTTTGGTGTGGAGAGGCAGTGAGATGGAATTAATGGAATTTGAGAGATATTTGAATAATTCTGTGGAATTTTTGAAGTTTACGTCTAGTTCATCAAGAGAGTTTGTTGCATTTCTGGATGTTAATATAATGAGGTTAAGTAGTGGAATAGTAAATACCTCTATCCATAGAAAGAAATGCTATAGGAACACACTCCTGCATAGGGACAGCATGCATCCCAGGCATGTTTTTGAGAATGTAGCCAGGAGCCAATCTATGAGGGCTTCAAGGCTGAACCCAACGGAGGAAGGTTTTAGATCTGAGCTGACTGGATTGAGTCAGAGGCTACGAGATGGGGCCTATCAGAAAGATAAGATTGAGAGGGCCATTAATACCTCCATTGAACTCAGAGGGACTAGAGCACGCCCATATTTTTCCAGCTATATCCACCAAGAGGAGCATGAAATGAGGGAGGATACTCTCGTTAGTAGTGATATGAAAGAACATACCTTAAGTATACCGGTCTATTTTACCTCTGATGTTAGTAATATTAGGAGAATAATACGAGAGCGGTGGGATGTTTTAGAAGCAGATGAGGAAATTATGAAGTTAGTAGGTGATGAACCTAGATTTATTTACAAAAACAAGAAGAACCTGAAGAGGTTATTTTATGGCAGGCCAACTCCTGGAAAGAAAGTAACAGCTTATAATACCACTCCATGTGGTAATTGCAACCAATGTGGTTATATCAACACTAGTCATTCATTCCAGTCCCCCCATGTTTACAAAGAATTCTTTTTTATGACAGATACCACTTGCAAGAGTGTGAATGTGATATATTTGGCACAGTGTGAAGCATGTGATGCGTTTTACATAGGCAAGACCAATAGAGAACTTAGAGTTCGTATAAGGGAACATTTATATCACATTAGGACTGGTCAGGAACATAATGCTTTAGCTAGACATTGTATACTGGCAGGTTCAATGCATAGGTTTAGTTTTCGTGTGGTTCAACATATCCAAACTAGTCTTAGAGGTGGGGATTTAGAGAATTTTACATTAGAAATGGAACTCAGATGGATAATTCGTTTAAGAGCTGATCACCCGCCTGGCCTGAATGATAAGATCAGTGTACAGACAATGTTAAAGAAACGGAAGTTGAAGACAAAGGCGAAAAAATAAAAACAAAGAGTAATATAGTTTAGTTTGAGAGATTAGACTATTATAACAGTTGGGTAACTAAATGTGTTTGTTTTAGTAATATGTCTATATTAGATTATAATATTAACAAACAGTAAATATTCCTTATGTAGACAATAGTAGACAATTTTACATGTATATATATTTTTAGTTTTTGTATTAGTTTTTTATATTAGGTTTTTTAATGTGTATTTTACATATTTGTAGAGTATACGTGCCTATTTCTTTAAGTTATATGTGTATCCATACTTGACCTATTGATTAAGCCCAGAGTGTTTTAAATGGATGTAATTAAGCAATTATGGTTTTAATTGAATGTGATATATAAATGGCTGTGTAATGTGGTTTGAATACAGTCTGATGAAGCCGAGGAGGTGAAAGCGCTAACTGTACCGATTAAAGAACGTTCATCTTTGTTTTATTGTGACCGGTGTGATATTTTACGAACGAGTATTTTACTAGCTTGGTGTATGGAGTTTTGAGGAGCCTGCTTGTGCTTCAGTTACCGCATATGAGTATCTGGATTGTTTTATAGACTAGGTTAACTGTCTCAGCTGTTTCAGTTCTTATTTTCATTTCACTGTTTGAAAATCAACAGACAGCTGTTTATCAAAGTTCCTTCCCATGTTTCAGTCTCTGACATTAAACACAGACCAACTGGAAACATTCCAATGGCATCATCTGTAGATCAGCTGTCAGACTCTGAGGCAGCCTGCATTAGGATTCTAATTCACAAACGTGCAGTTAGAAATGTAAAAGAACTTTGTTCAACTCTTTCTTTAAAGATCCTGTACAAACACAGCATTAATCAACATGTAAAAACTTATCTACAGTATCATAGCTAGTCATGCTGGCATATAATACACAGGTTAGTCTAAAATTATATACAAAGTTTCAGCCAGATCTTGCAGAAATTCACAGTTCCCTTTAGGTTGAAGTATACATTCTCCCTTTGCGGTCTTCATATATATATATATATATATATATATATATATATATATATATATACACACATACACACACACACACACACACAGAGTTTACTATCTCAAAATACTGAAATCTCAAATTTCAGTATTTGGAGACAAAAATGACGAAAGTGCAGTTGAGCAAAACCACTTGATCGAACTTGAAGTGTCGAATTCGTGGTTGTGGTGGCGCAGTACATGGGATTTGCTGTGTTTGTAAAGTGCAGTGTGCTGTCGGATATGGTTTGCCTGCCATTGTGTAGATATATGTGGAGATTCAGGTAAGTCCTGTTTTTTTAAGGGTTTTTGGTAGGGATTTGAGTGTATGTGAGTGTGTTGGGAAGTTTTAGGTGTAGGTTATGGTAGGTAAGATTGTGGAAGTGTTGAGAGTGGTGGTGTTTGTACATATGTGGTATGTGTTTGCGCAAGTAGAATACAGAGTATGTAGTGGTGGGTTTAGTATCTTTGTCCTTTTAGTGCAACCTATGAGTTAGTATATATAAGTAGCGGGGGTGTGGTGGGCACAGGGTAGCATAGGTGTATTTGTGGTGTTGTGTTTGTTTTGTTGGTTTGTTGTGTGGGGAAGAAGGTGTATGTATACTTGTTTGTGTGTTGGAGGGTGTATTTAAGTCGCGATTTTGAATATCGCGCTTTTGGGGTTTCGATATTGTGAATGTTCGGCTTTATAGTCTCCAGATACTTAAATTCGAGATTTCAGTATTTCGAGGTTATAAAGTGAATCTATATATATATATATATATATATATATATATATATATATATATATATATATATACATACACACACACACACACACACACACACACACACACACACACACACACACACACACACACACACATATCTAAGGATATATAGATATACTGACATTTCTATAGCCTTGTGTTTTCTAATTTACATGTTGAAGTTGCACTTCTTTTGGCAAAGGCAATTCTGTATGTGCAGCATTCTTTAAATAAACTTGAAATATTTGGTTCACCTGTCTCATTTTATATTAATCTTTTGTGTGTTTGTGGGGTGACTTTTCAATTTCCTTCTAAAGAAAGCATTGACATTTAGAAGCATGATGAGAGAAAGAGCAGTGAAGCAAAAATCATAGCAAAAGAGATGGAAAGTTTAACCTGTGATTCATAAAATAATCTAAAATCAGATGTATAATATGATTGTCTAATATGAACTAGCAGTCTTGGAAAATAGCTATACACCAAGCATCCACATATCACATTTATTTATTATTTTCCCAGCATTTCATTTAGGTTTTATCATTACCAACTTATTTGTCTGCACTGGCTTTACCCCACTGGCATATCTGATACTGATCTATTATACTTTCTTTGAACAAATAGCCATATTGATTGAAACCTTTCACACATTTCCAGATGATGCTCTTTTTGTTTCTGTGATACTGTTGGAGTACATGGCTACTTAAAAATAACATGCAATATACCATAAGCAGCATTTTCAGCTGAGCATGGTAAGGCTGCATGTATTTGTTAACTAAGGATCTTAACAAACCAGACCCATTTAGCCATAACCAGGGCAGAAATGACAAGGATAAATAACATATATGCATGTTATTTACCCTTGTAAAGAGTTACCAGTCAACAAGCATGCTTTGAGGTGTTAAGAACCTGGACTATTTACATTGGACAACAATGAATCAGTGTTGGGACTAAACTTATGACACTGAAGCTGTGAATTACTAAATCTAATGTCAGTCATAATGCAATATAATTTCTTTTAAAACTAGTTCACCTGACTTTATGGTGCTCATTCCTATACTGTTAATACTAGCATATTCCTCCAGCTTGTTTTCTAGTTTCTGAACATAGTTTTCATCTGCAAAAATAAAATGAGAAGCAAAAATATGATTTTAAAGATGTTTATATTAATCTACTGCAATGTTAGTCATCCAGCATTGTATGGCTGCAGGAACAATTTGCATGGTAGTAGCTTAATAACTAGATGTTAAAAAGATGACTGTTTCAAAGAACCAAAGGGATTAATAGCTTTATGCTGTACATCGCATTCTGCTTCTGTACTGATTACTATAAATTACATCCTTTCATTATTTGCTTAGCTTAATTAACACTGAGTATATTATGCATGCACTGCTTTCATTTATAGACTTATTGCTACATACTGCAACTCTCTCTGTATTTTTTTCTTGTGTGTTTTTATGGCTTTTTTCAAATTTGTAGGTTATCTCATTTCTATGCAGAGCCTCACAGCACAGCCCGACGCTTTTATTGAGATGCTTAGTGATTTACAGATTATTTTTCACACATGCTGCTATGATTATTTTTCTTTTTAATTCAGATAACTATTTTTCTAAGTGTGACCTTAAGATTATCTAATAGCTTTGCTACTATAGTTATTTAGCTCTGGTTGTAAATGTGGATTCTGAAAGAATGCATTATGTACGGGTTGTTGAAAGAATACATTATGTGCAGGTAGTTGAACTTTCAGATTTTATTCATATTTATTTCAATGAAGTCATTTCTTTGTTTCTTACATTTGTGTGACTATCCCATTCACTTAGATTCCTTGTGCCAACTTTTGGAGATTTTTTAAATGGACCAGGCCCTTGCTAACATGACCTCCTTAAAGATAATGCAGTCTTAACAATTGTTTTTCTGCTGTACCCTGTATTACACTGAATTTGTTTGTGCTACAGTTTACCTACCCTGGTATGGTATGCAAGTACTTTGATTACCACAAAGTAAATTAATCTGATTGTCGTGATGGATAGCAGGTTACAGAAATGAAACCTGAAATAAAACTATTCTTGGTATTCATGCAAATAACTAGAATTGTATTTCACAAGCATTCACTTAGTTGCTGATATTGAAATCAAAGTCTTTGTCAAAAGACATGCTGATTGACTAAGTGTGATGTACCTTTAGGAAGTGAGATAGGGCAAGCTTTATCTCTCTGCTTCTAACTTAGTATCAGCTGACTGTATGCCGATATATAGATATTTCTACAAAAAGATAGACCTTTACTGTGAAAGTGTACCACTGAGATAATATGGTAGGACAGTGGCTCACCTTGTTGTGGTGCATTCATTCTGCAAAGTGATGGACTGGAAGCTCTGATTTCAAAATTCCTCCATTATGTCTGGATACATGCATTAAAGGATGCGGTTCTTGGAACTGGTCAAGCTATAAAGTTTATCTGGTGCGCAGCTTAATACAACTATTACATTTGTGATGTTCCTTCCTATGATTTGTGATACTGAAAATACACTCAAAGCTAAGTATTCCTGGAAACTTTCAAATTAGAGATACAATAACAGATTTTGAGGCTGAGTAACCCCAGTGAACAGGCAGTTTAATGCTGATGGTACCCTAAGCTCCAGAAATACTGTGCCTGCTTAGATTTTTTTTTTTATTTTGCTGTAGCACATGCACTGTACATCCATAAATGTACTGGAAAAACAATGTAAAACAGCTTCCTTTGTTTTCAGAATATCATCTAATGCTTACAAGGCCATATACTCTGTACTTTTTCTGTTCTGAGTCTTACAAAGACAGATGATTAGTTTTATGTACAACAGAAATCCTTTTTTTAGGTAACAGCTTACCCATTTCTAGTTCAGTGGCATCTCTTAGTGAGGATTTTCTTACTTCAATGGCTTGTTTTTCTGCTTTTGTGTGTTATGTTTAATGCTACTTATTCAGCACTAAACAATCTTGATTATAGTTTGTCTCCTGTTTTCTGGCACTTCTTTGTTGCTTTTGTCACTGATGTCACCTTTAATGACAGGCACAATATCAAAATTTGTTTCACTATGCAGAAACGTAGGCAGCATATGCAAGCACTTTGATTAACATAAGATTAATTTAAATTGAAATGCAACATAAGCAATGTGGCACTTAATAAATACATTTTTTAAAATGTTTTCCTTCATAACATTCGCGAATACTTTATTACTGTGAAAAATCAGTTTTAATAAGTTGTTTAATATAAAATGAAAAGATTTAATATAAGTGAAAGACATTAGGTTGTCAGTAAATAAATATTTCCAACACAATACCCTTAACTCCTCATTGGAGAGGCTGATGAATATGTTGCTCTTTTCTGTTTATTTAAGAAAATAATTAACATTAATGGCTCAAAAGCTGTTTTACCTTTTATAACTTGCTAAGCAAATTTGATAAAAAACAGTTATGTAGCCTGCAAAGTCAGTGTTTGGTAAATATGGGTATGTATCATTCTCGCAAGGAAGAGATGGCAACTCATGTAAGCAGCTGCAAGTGGTTTCAACACAAGAAACAGTACAAGTTGTATCTTTTCAAAAGTATTTTAACAGAAACCAATGATCAGTAGTAAAACATCAACCATACAAGGGTTACTACCCTTTCAGATACACAACGATGGCATTTTATGTAGAACAAAGCATTCTCACAATCAGTGCAACTGATGAGGCTTTGCTTTATCACCAAAATAAGTGTTCATTGTTAAAGACTTTAGGTGTTTGATATCATACTAATGTGTTTCTGACCTATAAGCATAGTACTCTGCAACAATTTGAGAAAAGCCTCAGCACATTTGCTATTTTTCTTGTTTTTTTTTCAGTGCACAACCATCCAGATAAGGGCTGTTATGCAAAAAGGACAGGTGGTAACCGCAACCCCCTTAGAACCCAAACCTTTAATAATAATATTGACAAAATTTGAGAAATGGGTTATATTCACAAATGGTTAAGTGTATAATGGAAAGTATTTATAGTAATGAGAGGCATAAGAACAACTGTAATAATCTTAGAAATTATTACAATTATTTTCAAAAAGATACAAGAAGTTGCACTACAGGTGAATTGAATCAAGCTAAAAGTTTTAAACATTTTGTTTTGCACTTGCCTTTTAAGAAATAGTGCAAGATAAAGAAATACAATTTAACTGTGAATTTGCCACTTGGAAGTGTATTACAGTTAAGAATTTATCTAACTGTTGCTTCTCGGCTGTTTGCACTACAGCAGAATGCACTGTTCTGCAGGTTGCTGAGGTAGCTCAAATGATGACTTCCTTATCTGGAGTATGACTTATTTTTTATTTATTTTATTTGAAGTTTGGTTGCCAGGATGGTCCATTGGGCCGAATGAGCCTGTTTTCAATGGAGTCCTGGGGAGAAAAGCTCCATGGATACAATATATAAAAACATAGTGAAAATACAATATATAAAGAGATAGTAAAAATGCAAGAAGAGTACATTTAAGCCAAAGTAAATCATAACACAAATAGAAGGTAAAGCATAACAATATGTAACAATTCACGAGTTTACAACATTTTTTTTTTTTTAAGTCTCTATAATCACTAAGACAGATATATTTAGTTAAAGACAATAGTGTGAAGGTATGTACACAATTAAATGCAAGTGTTTATTTACAGTATGTACGTTCCTGTAGTGGAGATCTGGTTTGGCTAAGGTATAAGATAGTAGCTGGGAATGTTAAGCAGGATGGGAACATGAGCATTCCCACAGAGATTGTAAGTGTGAGTGAAGGAGAGTTTTAAAGGAGGGGAGACTGCAGGTGCTGCGAATATGAGGTGGGAGGGAGTTCCAGAGATGGGCTAGGGAAAAAGAAAGTAGGAGTTTGCCTGCTGGACGGGCGGGTTTGTGGAGTTCGATCAAGTTCTGAGTGTTGGTTCTTAGGGGTCTGCTGGGTATGTGCATAGTGAAGGTTGAGGCAAGAGAAGGGCAGAGGGAGGGCTTGAATATTATGAGCTTGTGGGCATGAGCTAGTTGAGTGTAGATAAGGTAGTTGGGAAGTTCTAGCCAATTTAGCTTGTGAAGAGCAATGCAGTGATAAGAGGAGGATCTGTGGCCAGTGATGAATTTGGCGATTTTATTATAGCAGGAGGAGAGTTTTGTTTTGGTAGAGGATTGTAGATTGGTAAGGAGTAGGGCACCATAAAGGAGGGAAGGGATGAGATATGTGCTAGCGAGGAGGAATCTAGTGGATGGGGTGAGGAAGCAAATATGGCGATAGAACATACAAAGTTTCTGGTGAGTTTTTTTTATGTTACTTTGTATATGGGTCGGAAATAATGAGTTTTTTAACTCTGTTACGGAGTATTTTGTAATCCTTTAGGGTGGCTGGGGTTTTGCTTTTGAAATGGTTCTTTAAAGCTTTATCACGAAGGTGCATGACAGCTAAGGTATTTTTAGTTAGCCAGGGGATGGTTTTGCTCTTAATTCTCTTAGTTCTCAAAGGGGCCAAGTTGTCTAGTAGGTTTAGAAATGTATTAAAATAATTGACAGCTTTGTCTAAGTGAAGAGATTTTAGAGGATTCCAGTTGAATTTTTTTAAGTAAGTCAGTGAAGGAGTTGGGGTTGAAGTTCTTTAAGGAACGCAAAGAGATGGTGGTTTGTGGTAGTTGAAGTGAGGGAGAGTGACAATGAACGAAAGTAGGAAAGTGGTCGCTGAAGGAGTCTGGGAGGGTGCCACTGCTGGTAATAAGATGAGGGTGTGATACTAGAATCCAGTCAATAGTGCTTCCAGAGGAATGGTCTTTTGATGGTCTGGTTATGGAGTTGATGAGCTGTATGACTTGATAAATCTTCCCCTTCAAAACTGTAACTGTGAAAATAAGAAGGCCATCTTCTAAGTTCAGACTGAAAGAACAGGAAATCCAATTTGGTGACTTACAGAGGGTTTGCTGATAACCCTGGTCAGTTAACAATTAAAGAACAGAAGCTACGGGAGGTTTTGCTGGAGGAGACCACGGGAAACACAACTTACATATACTGCATGTGAAGACTCTGAGCCTTAAAAGCTAGAAAACAGTAAGGACACATTGGACAAGGTTTCAAAAGACTTGCTGTCAGCAAATGTCTTCTGAAATTGTGGCAGGCTTATACCAGAGTAAGTCACTTACGTATCTGGTCCAATATATGTTTTTAGTCAGAAGGAGACAGATTCTAGTTTGGATGTTCAGCATTCTTTTTCTAATAATTATATGTACATAAGAATGTTCTGATTTTATTTTTGTGCAAGTCATTTAATACTTGCATATTAACTTGGAAAAGGCATGATTTGACTTATTTTTTATTTTATATTTGTTAACAGGGTAATGTCCAACTGGGCAAGTAGTCCATTTTCAGCGAAGACCTGGCGAGAAAAGCTCCCAAGCAATTAGTACAAAAAATTTAAGATAAGAATAAAAGATAAAAACAATAGCAATATACACTTTGTAAAACTGAATAAGGTTATAAGTAATTGAATTAAAACAATTTAAAAAATAAACATGGTACAAATATGAAACAATATGAAATATTAAACATATAACATAATCAAGTTCAGATTACATAGTATAAATAAGATTTTTTTTTTGTATAGGGTTGACCAGCGATGTCATTAATAGGATACTAATTCAAAGCATAAGAACAAGGAAAAGATAGAAGTATAATATAACAGAGTGAGCAGAGTGGAGATAGCTTAGCCAGAAGAAGTGCAAGAACATACCCAGTGGTTTGAGTAGTATTCAAGTAGGTGCTGTTATAAGTTATGCTTATCAAGACAGGATAGAATTTGCTGTGGAAGTGAATTCCAAGCTTTAGATACTGAATGGTTTTATAGTGAGTTTCCATGAACGTTATGTGATTTACTAATACTGAGTAGTAATTTATCAGCTGACTGATGTGAGGTCAGATTAGTATAGGGTTGAACTAGGTCAGATAGAGCAGGACAGTGGACAGGGTTATGGATAACAGTGTGTGCAACAATTAACTGATTAAGTGCAAGAAAGTGAGGGAGTTCAATCCAACCAAGTTGTTGAAGTGCAGTACAGTGATGTGATCTATGTGGGAGGTTTGCAGCAAATTTAGCAATTTTATTATAGCAAGATTTAAGGTTGTTTGTCTGATTTATGAAGATTAGTGAATATCTGGGAACAGTACAGTAATGTAGATAGGGAATGAGTCTTAGCTGTGGTGAGTCTGGCATGATTGGTGAGATGTGGTTTAGCCCAATAAAGAGTACCTCGTTTAATATGGACTTTTTTGATTGTTAAGGCTATGTGACTATCAAACTTTAGTCCATTGTCTATAGTAACACCAAGACATTTTGTTTGTTCTTTGGGTTCAATAACTGTGCCATTGGAGGAACAGATAGTGAGTGGAGCTTGGTTATTTGTTGCGGAAGACTTGGAAAAGACCATAAGCTTTGTTTTGTTAGGGTTTAAAATTAGTTGGACTGTAAGGTATTTTTCAATACTCTGCAGGGCACTCTGGGTTTTATTTTGGAGCTCATTTAGAGTGGGGGCAGAGCAGATGAGGGAAGAATCATCTGAATATTGAATGACAGAGGCAGGATTAGCTGTAGAGCACAGATCATTAATAAAAATGATGAAAAGAAGAGGGCCAAGAATAAAGCCTTGTGGGACACCAACAGTAATGGGCAGTAAGGGAGAGAGATTATTATCCCAAAAGGTAGCTTATTTATGGTTAGAGAGAGAACTATGAAATCAGCGTAATGTTTCAGTGCTAAAATTGAATGTAGCAAGTTTGTTGAGAAGTAATTGAAAAGAGACAAAGTCAAAAGCCTTTGGCATATCAAGGAAGGTGGCAGAGATGTATTGTTTTTTGTTTTTGAGAAGATTAATGGTATTAGTGAAACATATTTCAAATAAAAGAAATTTATTATTCAACTTTGAGTGTTTGTGGGTGATGGATGTTTTGGGTTAAAAGGGTTTTATGCATTTTACAGGTATCTACTACTAGAATCCGCGGTGGTGGTGCTGCGGTAGCGTTGTCGCCTCACAGTAAGACGTTGTCCGGTTCGACTCTCAGCTAGAGCGTCTTCTGCGTGGAGACATGCATGAATGGGCGTTCCTTCGTTGAAGGTTGTGCATCAGGGCTGGCAACTTGGTAAGTAAAAATCAACTGTCAATCATTAGCGGACCGGAGTTCCGCTGTGGTGACCCCTAACTGGGAAAAGCTGAAAGACACAACAACAGGTATCTACTACTAGAATTTGCCTCAAAAAATTGTTACCACTTGCAGATGTAAATATTTGCTTATTTTAAAGATGATAATGAGTTACTTGTTTTGTTAGTTTTAATTTTACTGATAACAATATGCCTTAAAACTTTGGAAGGAAGAAGCTGGTGCTGGACATCACAGTTTACTCCCTTACTCAAAAAAAAAAAAAAAAAAAAAAAGGCTCATTCTGAGGTGAATGATTCTCTGGAACAGTGATTATAATTATTTGTAGTGTACAGTATGGCAGTTGTATTGGGGTAATAGTGCTATTACCCAAGCCGATAATGCAAATTTAGCATTCATCCCTAAAGCCAAATGCCCTTGTACACTCATTGGTTCCAGAGATGTGAGTCAAGCCCCATATTGCTGGTGTATTGTATCAGAGATTGACAACAATAATTCATTACTTATTACCCATATACCGTATTCATCACATATTAACTGAATGCACCAGGTGGCATATATGTTTACCTCTCTGTATATCTATCAATCAATCAATCTGTCTGTACCTCTAAGTTACACTGAGCGATTGTAGGGCCTCAAGGTGATATTGTATGGCCCTGCTTTGTTTAGGTGATGAGCAGTATTAATTACTTGAAAGGGGTGGCAAGATCTTTTAAGTATGCCTATTTAAAGTTGTGTATGGCCAGGCATATTATGGCCTCCTTGATCACTTGCCTAGCCTTGCCTTGCCTGTGTGTCTGTGTGTGTAGTTACTGGGTATACTAAAATTTCTTAAGCAATGAAATGGTCAAACCTAAATACATGGAAAAGTTGATCAAACTTTAATACATCAATAACTCCATGTGATGAACTTCAACACTGTCACTGCAAACAGTTTTTTTTTTTTTTTTAAATATATACAGGGAGACAGACTCACTTGCAACCCCCATACACCCACAACATTATGCATAACAAAACAATGGGGGAGGAACATATTCCTAATCTCTACTTTACTGCAAGCTACATCATGAACATAGTGGCACATTACCACGTATTTGGTCATTTTTGCCACTGAAAAGCCTTTTCAAACTGTTTTTGATCACTTGAATAGAGTATATATTTAATTATGGTTGAAGATGCAGCCACTCTAAATGTAGACTCAACAATACTGACAATTTCTAATGCAGACACATTAAAATACTGACAAAAGACACTTAAACCTACAGGAAAATGCAAAAACACAAACACTTGTACTTCTATTTTCCATGAGCCATGCGATAAAACAAAACACACAAAAAATCCTTAATCATAGCAATATCATAGGATGTGGTTTGTCTTAATAATGGTAGTGTTATAAAAAGTGGATATCTGTGGTAGGTGCTTGTTAGGATTAGTACACATAAGTAAGTTTAGTGCAAGGGGGCTTCACCTAATGTGTGATAACCCTAACCATGCACCTTAATTTAGAAAATCCTTCTCCATAATACTTAAAACTACACAAGACAGGTTCTGACACAAAAACACATACCAAAAATCATCCACAATCTTAAGCGCAAGACATTCCCTTACCTAACACTTAGTATAACCTTACTATAACCCATTTATATCTGTCTACATTCTAAAATGTGGACATTGTGATAATATAGTTTACACAGTTGACATTCTAAACTGCTATCATTTTTAACTGCACATTTAAATATATATATATATATATATATGTGCTGCGGTAGCGTTGTTGCCTCACAGTTAGATGTTGCACGTTCGATTTC